>NW_028132847.1:0-134847 GCF_964374135.1 Grampus griseus
CAGTAGCTGTTAGGGTTCGGGCTAGGGTTACCGTACGGGTTAGGATTAGGGGACGGGTGAGGGTCAGGCTTCGGGGAAGGGTTAGGGTTAGGGTTCGGGCTAGGGTTAGGGTTAGGGGACGGGGACGGTTTAGGGTCCAGGTGAGGGTACGACAACGCCTTAGGGGGAGCGTACGGTCAGGCTTCGGGGAAGGGTTAGGGTTAGGGTTCGGGCTAGGGTTAGGGTTAGGGGACGGGGACGGTTTAGGGTCCAGGTGAGGGTACGACAACGCCTTAGGGGGAGCGTACGTGTGAGGGCGCGGGTTAGTGTCAGCGTACGGGTTAGGATTAGGGGACGGGTGAGGGTCAGGCTTCGGGGAAGGGTTAGGGTTAGGGTTCGGGCTAGGGTTAGGGTTAGGGGACGGGGACGGTTTAGGGTCCAGGTGAGGGTACGACAACGCTTTAGGGGGAGCGTACGTGTGAGGGCGCGGGTTAGTGTCAGCGTGCGGGTTAGGATTAGGGGACGGGTGAGGGTCAGGCTTCGGGGAAGGGTTAGGGTTAGGGTTCGGGCTAGGGTTAGGGTTAGGGGACGGGGACGGTTTAGGGTCCAGGTGAGGGTACGACAACGCTTTAGGGGGAGCGTACGTGTGAGGGCGCGGGTTAGTGTCAGCGTGCGGGTTAGGATTAGGGGACGGGTGAGGGTCAGGCTTCGGGGAAGGGTTAGGGTTAGGGTTCGGGCTAGGGTTAGGGTTAGGGGACGGGGACGGTTTAGGGTCCAGGTGAGGGTACGACAACGCTTTAGGGGGAGCGTACGTGTGAGGGCGCGGGTTAGTGTCAGCGTACGGGTTAGGATTAGGGGACGGGTGAGGGTCAGGCTTCGGGGAAGGGTTAGGGTTAGGGTTCGGGCTAGGGTTAGGGTTAGGGGACGGGGACGGTTTAGGGTCCAGGTGAGGGTACGACAACGCTTTAGGGGGAGCGTACGTGTGAGGGCGCGGGTTAGTGTCAGCGTACGGGTTAGGATTAGGGGACGGGTGAGGGTCAGGCTTCGGGGAAGGGTTAGGGTTAGGGGTCGGGGTAGGGTTAGGGTTAGGGGACGGGGACGGTTTAGGGTCCAGGTGAGGGTACGACAACGCTTTAGGGGGAGCGTACGTGTGAGGGCGCGGGTTAGTGTCAGCGTACGGGTTAGGATTAGGGGACGGGTGAGGGTCAGGCTTCGGGGAAGGGTTAGGGTTAGGGTTCGGGCTAGGGTTAGGGTTAGGGGACGGGGACGGTTTAGGGTCCAGGTGAGGGTACGACAACGCTTTAGGGGGAGCGTACGTGTGAGGGCGCGGGTTAGTGTCAGCGTACGGGTTAGGATTAGGGGACGGGTGAGGGTCAGGCTTCGGGGAAGGGTTAGGGTTAGGGTTCGGGCTAGGGTTAGGGTTAGGGGACGGGGACGGTTTAGGGTCCAGGTGAGGGTACGACAACGCTTTAGGGGGAGCGTACGTGTGAGGGCGCGGGTTAGTGTCAGCGTGCGGGTTAGGATTAGGGGACGGGTGAGGGTCAGGCTTCGGGGAACGGTTAGGGTTAGGGTTCGGGCTAGGGTTAGGGTTAGGGGACGGGGACGGTTTAGGGTCCAGGTGAGGGTACGACAACGCTTTAGGGGGAGCGTACGTGTGAGGGCGCGGGTTAGTGTCAGCGTGCGGGTTAGGATTAGGGGACGGGTGAGGGTCAGGCTTCGGGGAAGGGTTAGGGTTAGGGTTCGGGCTAGGGTTAGGGTTAGGGGACGGGGACGGTTTAGGGTCCAGGTGAGGGTACGACAACGCTTTAGGGGGAGCGTACGTGTGAGGGCGCGGGTTAGTGTCAGCGTACGGGTTAGGATTAGGGGACGGGTGAGGGTCAGGCTTCGGGGAAGGGTTAGGGTTAGGGTTCGGGCTAGGGTTAGGGTTAGGGGATGGGGACGGTTTAGGGTCCAGGTGAGGGTACGACAACGCCTTAGGGGGAGCGTACGTGTGAGGGCGCGGGTTAGTGTCAGCGTACGGGTTAGGATTAGGGGACGGGTGAGGGTCAGGCTTCGGGGAAGGGTTAGGGTTAGGGTTCGGGCTAGGGTTAGGGTTAGGGGACGGGGACGGTTTAGGGTCCAGGTGAGGGTACGACAACGCTTTAGGGGGAGCGTACGTGTGAGGGCGCGGGTTAGTGTCAGCGTACGGGTTAGGATTAGGGGACGGGTGAGGGTCAGGCTTCGCTGAAGGGTTAGGGTTAGGGTTCGGGCTAGGGTTAGGGTTAGGGGACGGGGACGGTTTAGGGTCCAGGTGAGGGTACGACAACGCTTTAGGGGGAGCGTACGTGTGAGGGCGCGGGTTAGTGTCAGCGTGCGGGTTAGGATTAGGGGACGGGTGAGGGTCAGGCTTCGGGGAAGGGTTAGGGTTAGGGTTCGGGCTAGGGTTAGGGTTAGGGGACGGGGACGGTTTAGGGTCCAGGTGAGGGTACGACAACGCTTTAGGGGGAGCGTACGTGTGAGGGCGCGGGTTAGTGTCAGCGTGCGGGTTAGGATTAGGGGACGGGTGAGGGTCAGGCTTCGGGGAAGGGTTAGGGTTAGGGTTCGGGCTAGGGTTAGGGTTAGGGGACGGGGACGGTTTAGGGTCCAGGTGAGGGTACGACAACGCTTTAGGGGGAGCGTATGTGTGAGGGCGCGGGTTAGTGTCAGCGTACGGGTTAGGATTAGGGGACGGGTGAGGGTCAGGCTTCGGGGAAGGGTTAGGGTTAGGGTTCGGGCTAGGGTTAGGGTTAGGGGACGGGGACGGTTTAGGGTCCAGGTGAGGGTACGACAACGCTTTAGGGGGAGCGTACGTGTGAGGGCGCGGGTTAGTGTCAGCGTACGGGTTAGGATTAGGGGACGGGTGAGGGTCAGGCTTCGGGGAAGGGTTAGGGTTAGGGTTCGGGCTAGGGTTAGGGTTAGGGGACGGGGACGGTTTAGGGTCCAGGTGAGGGTACGACAACGCTTTAGGGGGAGCGTACGTGTGAGGGCGCGGGTTAGTGTCAGCGTACGGGTTAGGATTAGGGGACGGGTGAGGGTCAGGCTTCGGGGAAGGGTTAGGGTTAGGGTTCGGGGTAGGGTTAGGGTTAGGGGACGGGGACGGTTTAGGGTCCAGGTGAGGGTACGACAACGCTTTAGGGGAAGCGTACGTGTGAGGGCGCGGGTTAGTGTCAGCGTACGGGTTAGGATTAGGGGACGGTTGAGGGTCAGGCTTCGGGGAAGGGTTAGGGTTAGGGTTCGGGCTAGGGTTAGGGTTAGGGGACGGGGACGGTTTAGGGTCCAGGTGAGGGTACGACAACGCTTTAGGGGGAGCGTACGTGTGAGGGCGCGGGTTAGTGTCAGCGTACGGGTTAGGATTAGGGGACGGGTGAGGGTCAGGCTTCGGGGAAGGGTTAGGGTTAGGGTTCGGGCTAGGGTTAGGGTTAGGGGACGGGGACGGTTTAGGGTCCAGGTGAGGGTACGACAACGCTTTAGGGGGAGCGTACGTGTGAGGGCGCGGGTTAGTGTCAGCGTACGGGTTAGGATTAGGGGACGGGTGAGGGTCAGGCTTTGGGGAAGGGTTAGGGTTAGGGTTCGGGCTAGGGTTAGGGTTAGGGGACGGGGACGGTTTAGGGTCCAGGTGAGGGTACGACAACGCTTTAGGGGGAGCGTACGTGTGAGGGCGCGGGTTAGTGTCAGCGTACGGGTTAGGATTAGGGGACGGGTGAGGGTCAGGCTTCGGGGAAGGGTTAGGGTTAGGGTTCGGGCTAGGGTTAGGGTTAGGGGACGGGGACGGTTTAGGGTCCAGGTGAGGGTACGACAACGCTTTAGGGGGAGCGTACGTGTGAGGGCGCGGGTTAGTATCAGCGTACGGGTAAGGATTAGGGGACGGGTGAGGGTCAGGCTTCGGGGAAGGGTTAGGGTTAGGGTTCGGGCTAGGGTTAGGGTTAGGGGACGGGGACGGTTTAGGGTCCAGGTGAGGGTACGACAACGCTTTAGGGGGAGCGTACGTGTGAGGGCGCGGGTTAGCGTCAGCGTACGGGTTAGGATTAGGGTACGGGTGAGGGTCAGGCTTCGGGGAAGGGTTAGGGTTAGGGTTCGGGCTAGGGTTAGGGTTAGGGGACGGGGACGGTTTAGGGTCCAGGTGAGGGTACGACAATGCTTTAGGGGGAGCGTACGTGTGAGGGCGCGGGTTAGCGTCAGCGTACGGGTTAGGATTAAGGGACGGGTGAGGGTCAGGCTTCGGGGAAGGGTTAGGGTTAGGGTTCGGGCTAGGGTTAGGGTTAGGGGACGGGGACGGTTTAGGGTCCAGGTGAGGGTACGACAACGCTTTAGGGGGAGCGTACGTGTGAGGGCGCGGGTTAGTGTCAGCGTACGGGTTAGGATTAGCGGACGGGTGAGGGTCAGGCTTCGGGGAAGGGTTAGGGTTAGGGTTCGGGCTAGGGTTAGGGTTAGGGGACGGGGACGGTTTAGGGTCCAGGTGAGGGTACGACAACGCTTTAGGGGGAGCGTACGTGTGAGGGCGCGGGTTAGTGTCAGCGTACGGGTTAGGATTAGGGGACGGGTGAGGGTCAGGCTTCGGGGAAGGGTTAGGGTTAGGGTTCGGGCTAGGGTTAGGGTTAGGGGATGGGGACGGTTTAGGGTCCAGGTGAGGGTACGACAACGCTTTAGGGGGAGCGTACGTGTGAGGGCGCGGGTTAGTGTCAGCGTACGGGTTAGGATTAGGGGACGGGTGAGGGTCAGGCTTCGGGGCAGGGTTAGGGTTAGGGTTCGGGCTAGGGTTAGGGTTAGGGGACGGGGACGGTTTAGGGTCCAGGTGAGGGTACGACAACGCTTTAGGGGGAGCGTACGTGTGAGGGCGCGGGTTAGCGTCAGCGTACGGGTTACGATTAGGGGACGGGTGAGGGTCAGGCTTCGGGGAAGGGTTAGGGTTAGGGTTCGGGCTAGGGTTAGGGTTAGGGGACGGGGACGGTTTAGGGTCCAGGTGAGGGTACGACAACGCTTTAGGGGGAGCGTACGTGTGAGGGCGCGGGTTAGTGTCAGCGTACGGGTTAGGATTAGGGGACGGGTGAGGGTCAGGCTTCGGGGAAGGGTTAGGGTTAGGGTTCGGGCTAGGGTTAGGGTTAGGGGACGGGGACGGTTTAGGGTCCAGGTGAGGGTACGACAACGCTTTAAGGGGAGCGTACGTGTGAGGGCGCGGGTTAGTGTCAGCGTACGGGTTAGGATTAGGGGACGGGTGAGGGTCAGGCTTCGGGGAAGGGTTAGGTTTAGGGTTCGGGCTAGGGTTAGGGTTAGGGGTCGGGGACGGTTTAGGGTCCAGGTGATGGTACGACAACGCTTTAGGGGGAGCGTACGTGTGAGGGCGCGGGTTAGTGTCAGCGTACGGGTTAGGATTAGGGGACGGGTGAGGGTCAGGCTTCGGGGCAGGGTTAGGTTTAGGGTTCGGGCTAGGGTTAGGGTTAGGGGACGGGGACGGTTTAGGGTCCAGGTGAGGGTACGACAACGCTTTAGGGGGAGCGTACGTGTGAGGGCGCGGGTTAGTGTCAGCGTACGGGTTAGGATTAGGGGACGGGTGAGGGTCAGGCTTCGGGGAAGGGTTAGGGTTAGGGTTCGGGCTAGGGTTAGGGTTAGGGGACGGGGACGGTTTAGGGTCCAGGTGAGGGTACGACAACGCTTTAGGGGGAGCGTACGTGTGAGCGCGCGGGTTAGTGTCAGCGTACGGGTTAGGATTAGGGGACGGGTGAGGGTCAGGCTTCGGGGAAGGGTTAGGGATAGGGTTCGGGCTAGGGTTAGGGTTAGGGGACGGGGACGGTTTAGGGTCCAGGTGAGGGTACGACAACGCTTTAGGGGGAGCGTACGTGTGAGGGCGCGGGTTAGCGTCAGCGTACGGGTTAGGATTAGGGGACGGGTGAGGGTCAGGCTTCGGGGAAGGGTTAGGGTTAGGGTTCGGTCTAGGGTTAGGGTTAGGGGACGGGGACGGTTTAGGGTCCAGGTGAGGGTACGACAACGCTTTAGGGGGAGCGTACGTGTGAGGGCGCGTGTTAGCGTCAGCGTACGGGTTAGGATTAGGGGAAGGGTGAGGGTCAGGCTTCGGGGAAGGGTTAGGGTTAGGGTTCGGGCTAGGGTTAGGGTTAGGGGACGGGGACGGTTTAGGGTCCAGGTGAGGGTACGACAACGCTTTAGGGGGAGCGTACGTGTGAGGGCGCGGGTTAGTGTCAGCGTACGGGTTAGGATTAGGGGACGGGTGAGGGTCAGGCTTCGGGGAAGGGTTAGGGTTAGGGTTCGGGCTAGGGTTAGGGTTAGGGGACGGGGACGGTTTAGGGTCCAGGTGAGGGTACGACAACGCTTTAGAGGGAGCGTACGTGTGAGGGCGCGGGTTAGTGTCAGCGTACGGGTTAGGATTAGGGGACGGGTGAGGGTCAGGCTTCGGGGAAGGGTTAGGGTTAGGGTTCGGGCTAGGGTTAGGGTTAGGGGACGGGGACGGTTTAGGGTCCAGGTGAGGGTACGACAACGCTTTAGGGGGAGCGTACGTGTGAGGGCGCGGGTTAGTGTCAGCGTGCGGGTTAGGATTAGGGGACGGGTGAGGGTCAGGCTTCGGGGAAGGGTTAGGGTTAGGGTTCGGGCTAGGGTTAGGGTTAGGGGACGGGGACGGTTTAGGGTCCAGGTGAGGGTACGACAACGCTTTAGGGGGAGCGTACGTGTGAGGGCGCGGGTTAGTGTCAGCGTACGGGTTAGGATTAGGGGACGGGTGAGGGTCAGGCTTCGGGGAAGGGTTAGGGTTAGGGTTCGGGCTAGGGTTAGGGTTAGGGGACGGGGACGGTTTAGGGTCCAGGTGAGGGTACGACAACGCCTTAGGGGGAGCGTACGTGTGAGGGCGCGGGTTAGTGTCAGCGTACGGGTTAGGATTAGGGGACGGGTGAGGGTCAGGCTTCGGGGAAGGGTTAGGGTTAGGGTTCGGGCTAGGGTTAGGGTTAGGGGACGGGGACGGTTTAGGGTCCAGGTGAGGGTACGACAACGCTTTAGGGGGAGCGTACGTGTGAGGGCGCGGGTTAGTGTCAGCGTACGGGTTAGGATTAGGGGACGGGTGAGGGTCAGGCTTCGGGGAAGGGTTAGGGTTAGGGTTCGGGCTAGGGTTAGGGTTAGGGGACGGGGACGGTTTAGGGTCCAGGTGAGGGTACGACAACGCTTTAGGGGGAGCGTACGTGTGAGGGCGCGGGTTAGTGTCAGCGTGCGGGTTAGGATTAGGGGACGGGTGAGGGTCAGGCTTCGGGGAAGGGTTAGGGTTAGGGTTCGGGCTAGGGTTAGGGTTAGGGGACGGGGACGGTTTAGGGTCCAGGTGAGGGTACGACAACGCTTTAGGGGGAGCGTACGTGTGAGGGCGCGGGTTAGTGTCAGCGTGCGGGTTAGGATTAGGGGACGGGTGAGGGTCAGGCTTCGGGGAAGGGTTAGGGTTAGGGTTCGGGCTAGGGTTAGGGTTAGGGGACGGGGACGGTTTAGGGTCCAGGTGAGGGTACGACAACGCTTTAGGGGGAGCGTACGTGTGAGGGCGCGGGTTAGTGTCAGCGTACGGGTTAGGATTAGGGGACGGGTGAGGGTCAGGCTTCGGGGAAGGGTTAGGGTTAGGGTTCGGGCTAGGGTTAGGGTTAGGGGACGGGGACGGTTTAGGGTCCAGGTGAGGGTACGACAACGCTTTAGGGGGAGCGTACGTGTGAGGGCGCGGGTTAGTGTCAGCGTACGGGTTAGGATTAGGGGACGGGTGAGGGTCAGGCTTCGGGGAAGGGTTAGGGTTAGGGTTCGGGCTAGGGTTAGGGTTAGGGGACGGGGACGGTTTAGGGTCCAGGTGAGGGTACGACAACGCTTTAGGGGGAGCGTACGTGTGAGGGCGCGGGTTAGTGTCAGCGTACGGGTTAGGATTAGGGGACGGGTGAGGGTCAGGCTTCGGGGAAGGGTTAGGGTTAGGGTTCGGGGTAGGGTTAGGGTTAGGGGACGGGGACGGTTTAGGGTCCAGGTGAGGGTACGACAACGCTTTAGGGGAAGCGTACGTGTGAGGGCGCGGGTTAGTGTCAGCGTACGGGTTAGGATTAGGGGACGGGTGAGGGTCAGGCTTCGGGGAAGGGTTAGGGTTAGGGTTCGGGCTAGGGTTAGGGTTAGGGGACGGGGACGGTTTAGGGTCCAGGTGAGGGTACGACAACGCTTTAGGGGGAGCGTACGTGTGAGGGCGCGGGTTAGTGTCAGCGTACGGGTTAGGATTAGGGGACGGGTGAGGGTCAGGCTTCGGGGAAGGGTTAGGGTTAGGGTTCGGGCTAGGGTTAGGGTTAGGGGACGGGGACGGTTTAGGGTCCAGGTGAGGGTACGACAACGCTTTAGGGGGAGCGTACGTGTGAGGGCGCGGGTTAGCGTCAGCGTACGGGTTAGGATTAGGGGACGGGTGAGGGTCAGGCTTCGGGGAAGGGTTAGGGTTAGGGTTCGGGCTAGGGTTAGGGTTAGGGGACGGGGACGGTTTAGGGTCCAGGTGAGGGTACGACAATGCTTTAGGGGGAGCGTACGTGTGAGGGCGCGGGTTAGCGTCAGCGTACGGGTTAGGATTAGGGGACGGGTGAGGGTCAGGCTTCGGGGAAGGGTTAGGGTTAGGGTTCGGGCTAGGGTTAGGGTTAGGGGACGGGGACGGTTTAGGGTCCAGGTGAGGGTACGACAACGCTTTAGGGGGAGCGTACGTGTGAGGGCGCGGGTTAGTGTCAGCGTACGGGTTAGGATTAGCGGACGGGTGAGGGTCAGGCTTCGGGGAAGGGTTAGGGTTAGGGTTCGGGCTAGGGTTAGGGTTAGGGGACGGGGACGGTTTAGGGTCCAGGTGAGGGTACGACAACGCTTTAGGGGGAGCGTACGTGTGAGGGCGCGGGTTAGTGTCAGCGTACGGGTTAGGATTAGGGGACGGGTGAGGGTCAGGCTTCGGGGAAGGGTTAGGGTTAGGGTTCGGGCTAGGGTTAGGGTTAGGGGATGGGGACGGTTTAGGGTCCAGGTGAGGGTACGACAATGCTTTAGGGGGAGCGTACGTGTGAGGGCGCGGGTTAGTGTCAGCGTACGGGTTAGGATTAGGGGACGGGTGAGGGTCAGGCTTCGGGGCAGGGTTAGGGTTAGGGTTCGGGCTAGGGTTAGGGTTAGGGGACGGGGACGGTTTAGGGTCCAGGTGAGGGTACGACAACGCTTTAGGGGGAGCGTACGTGTGAGGGCGCGGGTTAGCGTCAGCGTACGGGTTAGGATTAGGGGACGGGTGAGGGTCAGGCTTCGGGGAAGGGTTAGGGTTAGGGTTCGGGCTAGGGTTAGGGTTAGGGGACGGGGACGGTTTAGGGTCCAGGTGAGGGTACGACAATGCTTTAGGGGGAGCGTACGTGTGAGGGCGCGGGTTAGCGTCAGCGTACGGGTTAGGATTAGGGGACGGGTGAGGGTCAGGCTTCGGGGAAGGGTTAGGGTTAGGGTTCGGGCTAGGGTTAGGGTTAGGGGACGGGGACGGTTTAGGGTCCAGGTGAGGGTACGACAACGCTTTAGGGGGAGCGTACGTGTGAGGGCGCGGGTTAGTGTCAGCGTACGGGTTAGGATTAGCGGACGGGTGAGGGTCAGGCTTCGGGGAAGGGTTAGGGTTAGGGTTCGGGCTAGGGTTAGGGTTAGGGGACGGGGACGGTTTAGGGTCCAGGTGAGGGTACGACAACGCTTTAGGGGGAGCGTACGTGTGAGGGCGCGGGTTAGTGTCAGCGTACGGGTTAGGATTAGGGGACGGGTGAGGGTCAGGCTTCGGGGAAGGGTTAGGGTTAGGGTTCGGGCTAGGGTTAGGGTTAGGGGATGGGGACGGTTTAGGGTCCAGGTGAGGGTACGACAATGCTTTAGGGGGAGCGTACGTGTGAGGGCGCGGGTTAGTGTCAGCGTACGGGTTAGGATTAGGGGACGGGTGAGGGTCAGGCTTCGGGGCAGGGTTAGGGTTAGGGTTCGGGCTAGGGTTAGGGTTAGGGGACGGGGACGGTTTAGGGTCCAGGTGAGGGTACGACAACGCTTTACGGGGAGCGTACGTGTGAGGGCGCGGGTTAGCGTCAGCGTACGGTTTAGGATTAGGGGACGGGTGAGGGTCAGGCTTCGGGGAAGGGTTAGGGTTAGGGTTCGGGCTAGGGTTAGGGTTAGGGGACGGGGACGGTTTAGGGTCCAGGTGAGGGTACGACAACGCTTTAGGGGGAGCGTACGTGTGAGGGCGCGGGTTAGTGTCAGCGTACGGGTTAGGATTAGGGGACGGGTGAGGGTCAGGCTTCGGGGAAGGGTTAGGGTTAGGGTTCGGGCTAGGGTTAGGGTTAGGGGACGGGGACGGTTTAGGGTCCAGGTGAGGGTACGACAACGCTTTAGGGGGAGCGTACGTGTGAGGGCGCGGGTTAGTGTCAGCGTACGGTTTAGGATTAGGGGATGGGTGAGGGTCAGGCTTCGGGGAAGGGTTAGGGTTAGGGTTCGGGCTAGGGTTAGGGTTAGGGGACGGGGACGGTTTAGGGTCCAGGTGAGGGTACGACAACGCTTTAAGGGGAGCGTACGTGTGAGGGCGCGGGTTAGTGTCAGCGTACGGGTTAGGATTAGGGGACGGGTGAGGGTCAGGCTTCGGGGAAGGGTTAGGTTTAGGGTTCGGGCTAGGGTTAGGGTTAGGGGTCGGGGACGGTTTAGGGTCCAGGTGATGGTACGACAACGCTTTAGGGGGAGCGTACGTGTGAGGGCGCGGGTTAGTGTCAGCGTACGGGTTAGGATTAGGGGACGGGTGAGGGTCAGGCTTCGGGGCAGGGTTAGGTTTAGGGTTCGGGCTAGGGTTAGGGTTAGGGGACGGGGACGGTTTAGGGTCCAGGTGAGGGTACGACAACGCTTTAGGGGGAGCGTACGTGTGAGGGCGCGGGTTAGTGTCAGCGTACGGGTTAGGATTAGGGGACGGGTGAGGGTCAGGCTTCGGGGAAGGGTCAGGGTTAGGGTTCGGGCTAGGGTTAGGGTTAGGGGACGGGGACGGTTTAGCGTCCAGGTGAGGGTACGACAACGCTTTAGGGGGAGCGTACGTGTGAGGGCGCGGGTTAGTGTCAGCGTACGGGTTAGGATTAGGGGACGGGTGAGGGTCAGGCTTCGGGGCAGGGTTAGGGTTAGGGTTCGGGCTAGGGTTAGGGTTAGGGGACGGGGACGGTTTAGGGTCCAGGTGAGGGTACGACAACGCTTTAGGGGGAGCGTACGTGTGAGGGCGCGGGTTAGTGTCAGCGTACGGGTTAGGATTAGGGGACGGGTGAGGGTCAGGCTTCGGGGAAGGGTTAGGGTTAGGGTTCGGGCTAGGGTTAGGGTTAGGGGACGGGGACGGTTTAGGGTCCAAGTGAGGGTACGACAACGCTTTAGGGGGAGCGTACGTGTGAGGGCGCGGGTTAGTGTCAGCGTACGGGTTAGGATTAGGGGACGGGTGAGGGTCAGGCTTCGGGGAAGGGTTAGGGTTAGGGTTCGGGCTAGGGTTAGGGTTAGGGGACGGGGACGGTTTAGGGTCCAGGTGAGGGTACGACAACGCTTTAGGGGGAGCGTACGTGTGAGGGCGCGGGTTAGTGTCAGCGTACGGGTTAGGATTAGGGGACGGGTGAGGGTCAGGCTTCGGGGAAGGGTTAGGGTTAGGGTTCGGGCTAGGGTTAGGGTTAGGGGACGGGGACGGTTTAGGGTCCAGGTGAGGTTACGACAACGCTTTAGGAGGAGCGTACGTGTGAGGGCGCGGGTTAGTGTCAGCGTACGGGTTAGAATTAGGGGACGGGTGAGGGTCAGGCTTCGGGGAAGGGTTAGGGTTAGGGTTCGGGCTAGGGTTAGGGTTAGGGGACGGGGACGGTTTAGGGTCCAGGTGAGGGTACGACAACGCTTTAGGGGGAGCGTACGTGTGAGGGCGCGGGTTAGTGTCAGCGTACGGGTTAGGATTAGGGGAAGGCTGAGGGTCAGGCTTCGGGGAAGGGTTAGGGTTAGGGTTCGGGCTAGGGTTAGAGTTAGGGGACGGGGACGGTTTAGGGTCCAGGTGAGGGTACGACAACGCTTTAGGGAGAGCGTACGTGTGAGGGCGCGGGTTAGTGTCAGCGTACGGGTTAGGATTAGGGGACGGGTGAGGGTCAGGCTTCGGGGAAGGGTTAGGGTTAGGGTTCGGGCTAGGGTTAGGGTTAGGGGACGGGGACGGTTTAGGGTCCAGGTGAGGGTACGACAACGCTTTAGGGGGAGCGTACGTGTGAGGGCGCGGGTTAGTGTCAGCGTACGGGTTAGGATTAGGGGACGGGTGAGGGTCAGGCTTCGGGTCAGGGTTAGGGTTAGGGTTCGGGCTAGGGTTAGGGTTAGGGGACGGGGACGGTTTAGGGTCCAGGTGAGGGTACGACAACGCTTTAGGGGGAGCGTACGTGTGAGGGCGCGGGTTAGTGTCAGCGTACGGGTTAGGATTAGGGGACGGGTGAGGGTCAGGCTTCGGGGAAGGGTTAGGGTTAGGGTTCGGGCTAGGGTTAGGGTTAGGGGACGGGGACGGTTTAGGGTCCAGGTGAGGGTACGACAACGTTTTAGGGGGA
Source organism: Grampus griseus (assembly GCF_964374135.1). Taxonomy (NCBI): domain Eukaryota; kingdom Metazoa; phylum Chordata; class Mammalia; order Artiodactyla; family Delphinidae; genus Grampus; species Grampus griseus. The sequence goes on from NW_028132847.1 coordinate 12,546, forward strand.
GCGTACGTGTGAGGGCGCGGGTTAGTGTCAGCGTACGGGTTAGGATTAGGGGACGGGTGAGGGTCAGGCTTCGGGGAAGGGTTAGGGTTAGGGTTCGGGCTAGGGTTAGGGTTAGGGGACGGGGACGGTTTAGGGTCCAGGTGAGGGTACGACAACGCTTTAGGGGGAGCGTACGTGTGAGGGCGCGGGTTAGTGTCAGCGTACGGGTTAGGATTAGGGGACGGGTGAGGGTCAGGCTTCGGGGCAGGGTTAGGGTTAGGGTTCGGGCTAGGGTTAGGGTTAGGGGACGGGGACGGTTTAGGGTCCAGGTGAGGGTACGACAACGCTTTAGGGGGAGCGTACGTGTGAGGGCGCGGGTTAGTGTCAGCGTACGGGTTAGGATTAGGGGACGGGTGAGGGTCAGGCTTCGGGGAAGGGTTAGGGTTAGGGTTCGGGCTAGGGTTAGGGTTAGGGGACGGGGACGGTTTAGGGTCCAGGTGAGGGTACGACAACGCTTTAGGGGGAGCGTACCTGTGAGGGCGCGGGTTAGTGTCAGCGTACGGGTTAGGATTAGGGGACGGGTGAGGGTCAGGCTTCGGGGAAGGGATAGGGTTAGGGTTCGGGCTAGGGTTAGGGTTATGGGACGGGGACGGTTTAGGGTCCAGGTGAGGGTACAACAACGCTTTAGGGGGAGCGTACGTGTGAGGGCGCGGGTTAGTGTCAGCATACGGGTTAGGATTAGGGGACGGGTGAGGGTCAGGCTTCAGGGAAGGGTTAGGGTTAGGGTTCGGGCTAGGGTTAGGGTTAGGGGACGGGGACGGTTTAGGGTCCAGGTGAGGGTACGACAACGCTTTAAGGGGAGCGTACGTGTGAGGGCGCGGGTTAGTGTCAGCGTACGGGTTAGGATTAGGGGACGGGTGAGGGTCAGGCTTCGGGGAAGGGTTAGGGTTAGGGTTCGGGCTAGGGTTAGGGTTAGGGGACGGGGACGGTTTAGGGTCCAGGTGAGGGTACGACAACGCTTTAGGGGGAGCGTACGTGTGAGGGCGCGGGTTAGTGTCAGCGTACGGGTTAGGATTAGGGGACGGGTGAGGGTCAGGCTTCGGGGCAGGGTTAGGGTTAGGGTTCGGGCTAGGGATAGGGTTAGGGGACGGGGACGGTTTAGGGTCCAGGTGAGGGTACGACAACGCTTTAGGGGGAGCGTACGTGTGAGGGCGCGGGTTAGTGTCAGCGTACGGGTTAGGATTAGGGGACGGGTGAGGGTCAGGCTTCGGGGAAGGGTTAGGGTTAGGGTTCGGGCTAGGGTTAGGGTTAGGGGACGGGGACGGTTTAGGGTCCAGGTGAGGGTACGACAACGCTTTAGGGGGAGCGTACCTGTGAGGGCGCGGGTTAGTGTCAGCGTACGGGTTAGGATTAGGGGACGGGTGAGGGTCAGGCTTCGGGGAAGGGATAGGGTTAGGGTTCGGGCTAGGGTTAGGGTTATGGGACGGGGACGGTTTAGGGTCCAGGTGAGGGTACGACAACGCTTTAGGGGGAGCGTACGTGTGAGGGCGCGGGTTAGTGTCAGCATACGGGTTAGGATTAGGGGACGGGTGAGGGTCAGGCTTCAGGGAAGGGTTAGGGTTAGGGTTCGGGCTAGGGTTAGGGTTAGGGGACGGGGACGGTTTAGGGTCCAGGTGAGGGTACGACAACGCTTTAAGGGGAGCGTACGTGTGAGGGCGCGGGTTAGTGTCAGCGTACGGGTTAGGATTAGGGGACGGGTGAGGGTCAGGCTTCGGGGAAGGGTTAGGGTTAGGGTTCGGGCTAGGGTTAGGGTTAGGGGACGGGGACGGTTTAGGGTCCAGGTGAGGGTACGACAACGCTTTAGGGGGAGCGTACGTGTGAGGGCGCGGGTTAGTGTCAGCGTACGGGTTAGGATTAGGGGACGGGTGAGGGTCAGGCTTCGGGGAAGGGTTAGGTTTAGGGTTCGGGCTAGGGTTAGGGTTAGGGGACGGGGACGGTTTAGGGTCCAGGTGAGGGTACGACAACGCTTTAGGGGGAGCGTACGTGTGAGGGCGCGGGTTAGTGTCAGCGTACGGGTTAGGATTAGGGGACGGGTGAGGGTCAGGCTTCGGGTAAGGGTTAGGGTTAGGGTTCGGGCTAGGGTTAGGGTTATGGGACGGGGACGGTTTAGGGTCCAGGTGAGGGTACGACAACGCTTTAGGGGGAGCGTACGTGTGAGGGCGCGGGTTAGTGTCAGCGTACGGGTTAGGATTAGGGGACGGGTGAGGGTCAGGCTTCGGGGCAGGGTTAGGGTTAGGGTTCGGGCTAGGGTTAGGGTTAGGGGACGGGGACGGTTTAGGGTCCAGGTGAGGGTACGACAACGCTTTAGGGGGAGCGTACGTGTGAGGGCGCGGGTTAGTTTCAGCGTACGGGTTAGGATTAGGAGACGGGTAAGGGTCAGGCTTCGGGGAAGGGTTAGGGTTAGGGTTCGGGCTAGGGTTAGGGTTAGGGGACGGGGACGGTTTAGGGTCCAGGTGAGGGTACGACAACGCTTTAGGGGGAGCGTACGTGTGAGGGCGCGGGTTAGTGTCAGCGTACGGGTTAGGATTAGGGGACGGGTGAGGGTCAGGCTTCGGGGAAGGGTTAGGGTTAGGGTTCGGGCTAGGGTTAGGGTTAGGGGACGGGGACGGTTTAGGGTCCAGGTGAGGGTACGACAACGCTTTAGGGGGAGCGTACGTGTGAGGGCGCGGGTTAGTGTCAGCGTACGGGTTAGGATTAGGGGACGGGTGAGGGTCAGGCTTCGGGGAAGGGTTAGGGTTAGGGTTCGGGCTAGGGTTAGGGTTAGGGGACGGGGACGGTTTAGGGTCCAGGTGAGGGTACGACAACGTTTTAGGGGGAGCGTACGTGTGAGGGCGCGGGTTAGTGTCAGCGTACGGGTTAGGATTAGGGGACGGGTGAGGGTCAGGCTTCGGGGAAGGGTTAGGGTTAGGGTTCGGCCTAGGGTTAGGGTTAGGGGACGGGGACGGTTTAGGGTCCAGGTGAGGGTACGACAACGCTTTAGGGGGAGCGTACGTGTGAGGGCGCGGGTTAGTGTCAGCGTACGGGTTAGGATTAGGGGACGGGTGAGGGTCAGGCTTCGGGGCAGGGTTAGGGTTAGGGTTCGGGCTAGGGTTAGGGTTAGGGGACTGGGACGGTTTAGGGTCCAGGTGAGGGTACGACAACGCTTTAGGGGGAGCGTACGTGTGAGGGCGCGGGTTAGTGTCAGCGTACGGGTTAGGATTAGGGGACGGGTGAGGGTCAGGCTTCGGGGAAGGGTTAGGGTTAGGGTTCGGGCTAGGGTTAGGGTTAGGGGACGGGGACGGTTTAGGGTCCAGGTGAGGGTACGACAACGCTTTAGGGGGAGCGTACCTGTGAGGGCGCGGGTTAGTGTCAGCGTACGGGTTAGGATTAGGGGACGGGTGAGGGTCAGGCTTCGGGGAAGGGATAGGGTTAGGGTTCGGGCTAGGGTTAGGGTTATGGTACGGGGACGGTTTAGGGTCCAGGTGAGGGTACGACAACGCTTTAGGGGGAGCGTACGTGTGAGGGCGCGGGTTAGTGTCAGCATACGGGTTAGGATTAGGGGACGGGTGAGGGTCAGGCTTCAGGGAAGGGTTAGGGTTAGGGTTCGGGCTAGGGTTAGGGTTAGGGGACGGGGACGGTTTAGGGTCCAGGTGAGGGTACGACAACGCTTTAAGGGGAGCGTACGTGTGAGGGCGCGGGTTAGTGTCAGCGTACGGGTTAGGATTAGGGGACGGGTGAGGGTCAGGCTTCGGGGAAGGGTTAGGGTTAGGGTTCGGGCTAGGGTTAGGGTTAGGGGACGGGGACGGTTTAGGGTCCAGGTGAGGGTACGACAACGCTTTAGGGGGAGCGTACCTGTGAGGGCGCGGGTTAGTGTCAGCGTACGGGTTAGGATTAGGGGACGGGTGAGTGTCAGGCTTCGGGGAAGGGATAGGGTTAGGGTTCGGGCTAGGGTTAGGGTTATGGGACGGGGACGGTTTAGGGTCCAGGTGAGGGTACGACAACGCTTGAGGGGGAGCGTACGTGTGAGGGCGCGGGTTAGTGTCAGCATACGGGTTAGGATTAGGGGACGGGTGAGGGTCAGGCTTCAGGGAAGGGTTAGGGTTAGGGTTCGGGCTAGGGTTAGGGTTAGGGGACGGGGACGGTTTAGGGTCCAGGTGAGGGTACGACAACGCTTTAAGGGGAGCGTACGTGTGAGGGCGCGGGTTAGTGTCAGCGTACGGGTTAGGATTAGGGGACGGGTGAGGGTCAGGCTTCGGGGAAGGGTTAGGGTTAGGGTTCGGGCTAGGGTTAGGGTTAGGGGACGGGGACGGTTTAGGGTCCAGGTGAGGGTACGACAACGCTTTAGGGGGAGCGTACGTGTGAGGGCGCGGGTTAGTGTCAGCGTACGGGTTAGGATTAGGGGACGGGTGAGGGTCAGGCTTCGGGGAAGGGTTAGGGTTAGGGTTCGGGCTAGGGTTAGGGTTAGGGGACGGGGACGGTTTAGGGTCCAGGTGAGGGTACGACAACGCCTTAGGGGGAGCGTACGTGTGAGGGCGCGGGTTAGTGTCAGCGTACGGGTTAGGATTAGGGGACGGGTGAGGGTCAGGCTTCGGGGAAGGGTTAGGGTTAGGGTTCGGGCTAGGGTTAGGGTTAGGGGACGGGGACGGTTTAGGGTCCAGGTGAGGGTACGACAACGCTTTAGGGGGAGCGTACGTGTGAGGGCGCGGGTTAGTGTCAGCGTACGGGTTAGGATTAGGGGACGGGTGAGGGTCAGGCTTCGGGGAAGGGTTAGGGTTAGGGTTCGGGCTAGGGTTAGGGTTAGGGGACGGGGACGGTTTAGGGTCCAGGTGAGGGTACGACAACGCTTTAGGGGGAGCGTACGTGTGAGGGCGCGGGTTAGTGTCAGCGTGCGGTTTAGGATTAGGGGACGGGTGAGGGTCAGGCTTCGGGGAAGGGTTAGGGTTAGGGTTCGGGCTAGGGTTAGGGTTAGGGGACGGGGACGGTTTAGGGTCCAGGTGAGGGTACGACAACGCTTTAGGGGGAGCGTACGTGTGAGGGCGCGGGTTAGTGTCAGCGTGCGGGTTAGGATTAGGGGACGGGTGAGGGTCAGGCTTCGGGGAAGGGTTAGGGTTAGGGTTCGGGCTAGGGTTAGGGTTAGGGGACGGGGACGGTTTAGGGTCCAGGTGAGGGTACGACAACGCTTTAGGGGGAGCGTACGTGTGAGGGCGCGGGTTAGTGTCAGCGTACGGGTTAGGATTAGGGGACGGGTGAGGGTCAGGCTTCGGGGAAGGGTTAGGGTTAGGGTTCGGGCTAGGGTTAGGGTTAGGGGACGGGGACGGTTTAGGGTCCAGGTGAGGGTACGACAACGCTTTAGGGGGAGCGTACGTGTGAGGGCGCGGGTTAGTGTCAGCGTACGGGTTAGGATTAGGGGACGGGTGAGGGTCAGGCTTCGGGGAAGGGTTAGGGTTAGGGTTCGGGCTAGGGTTAGGGTTAGGGGACGGGGACGGTTTAGGGTCCAGGTGAGGGTACGACAACGCTTTAGGGGGAGCGTACGTGTGAGGGCGCGGGTTAGTGTCAGCGTACGGGTTAGGATTAGGGGACGGGTGAGGGTCAGGCTTCGGGGAAGGGTTAGGGTTAGGGTTCGGGCTAGGGTTAGGGTTAGGGGACGGGGACGGTTTAGGGTCCAGGTGAGGGTACGACAACGCTTTAGGGGAAGCGTACGTGTGAGGGCGCGGGTTAGTGTCAGCGTACGGGTTAGGATTAGGGGACGGGTGAGGGTCAGGCTTCGGGGAAGGGTTAGGGTTAGGGTTCGGGCTAGGGTTAGGGTTAGGGGACGGGGACGGTTTAGGGTCCAGGTGAGGGTACGACAACGCTTTAGGGGGAGCGTACGTGTGAGGGCGCGGGTTAGTGTCAGCGTTCGGGTTAGGATTAGGGGACGGGTGAGGGTCAGGCTTCGGGGAAGGGTTAGGGTTAGGGTTCGGGCTAGGGTTAGGGTTAGGGGACGGGGACGGTTTAGGGTCCAGGTGAGGGTACGACAACGCTTTAGGGGGAGCGTACGTGTGAGGGCGCGGGTTAGTGTCAGCGTACGGGTTAGGATTAGGGGACGGGTGAGGGTCAGGCTTTGGGGAAGGGTTAGGGTTAGGGTTCGGGCTAGGGTTAGGGTTAGGGGACGGGGACGGTTTAGGGTCCAGGTGAGGGTACGACAACGCTTTAGGGGGAGCGTACGTGTGAGGGCGCGGGTTAGTGTCAGCGTACGGGTTAGGATTAGGGGACGGGTGAGGGTCAGGCTTCGGGGAAGGGTTAGGGTTAGGGTTCGGGCTAGGGTTAGGGTTAGGGGACGGGGACGGTTTAGGGTCCAGGTGAGGGTACGACAACGCTTTAGGGGGAGCGTACGTGTGAGGGCGCGGGTTAGTATCAGCGTACGGGTAAGGATTAGGGGACGGGTGAGGGTCAGGCTTCGGGGAAGGGTTAGGGTTAGGGTTCGGGCTAGGGTTAGGGTTAGGGGACGGGGACGGTTTAGGGTCCAGGTGAGGGTACGACAACGCTTTAGGGGGAGCGTACGTGTGAGGGCGCGGGTTAGCGTCAGCGTACGGGTTAGGATTAGGGGACGGGTGAGGGTCAGGCTTCGGGGAAGGGTTAGGGTTAGGGTTCGGGCTAGGGTTAGGGTTAGGGGACGGGGACGGTTTAGGGTCCAGGTGAGGGTACGACAATGCTTTAGGGGGAGCGTACGTGTGAGGGCGCGGGTTAGCGTCAGCGTACGGGTTAGGATTAGGGGACGGGTGAGGGTCAGGCTTCGGGGAAGGGTTAGGGTTAGGGTTCGGGCTAGGGTTAGGGTTAGGGGACGGGGACGGTTTAGGGTCCAGGTGAGGGTACGACAACGCTTTAGGGGGAGCGTACGTGTGAGGGCGCGGGTTAGTGTCAGCGTACGGGTTAGGATTAGCGGACGGGTGAGGGTCAGGCTTCGGGGAAGGGTTAGGGTTAGGGTTCGGGCTAGGGTTAGGGTTAGGGGACGGGGACGGTTTAGGGTCCAGGTGAGGGTACGACAACGCTTTAGGGGGAGCGTACGTGTGAGGGCGCGGGTTAGTGTCAGCGTACGGGTTAGGATTAGGGGACGGGTGAGGGTCAGGCTTCGGGGAAGGGTTAGGGTTAGGGTTCGGGCTAGGGTTAGGGTTAGGGGATGGGGACGGTTTAGGGTCCAGGTGAGGGTACGACAATGCTTTAGGGGGAGCGTACGTGTGATGGCGCGGGTTAGTGTCAGCGTACGGGTTAGGATTAGGGGACGGGTGAGGGTCAGGCTTCGGGGAAGGGATAGGGTTAGGGTTCGGGCTAGGGTTAGGGTTATGGGACGGGGACGGTTTAGGGTCCAGGTGAGGGTACGACAACGCTTTAGGGGGAGCGTACGTGTGAGGGCGCGGGTTAGTGTCAGCATACGGGTTAGGATTAGGGGACGGGTGAGGGTCAGGCTTCAGGGAAGGGTTAGGGTTAGGGTTCGGGCTAGGGTTAGGGTTAGGGGACGGGGACGGTTTAGGGTCCAGGTGAGGGTACGACAACGCTTTAAGGGGAGCGTACGTGTGAGGGCGCGGGTTAGTGTCAGCGTACGGGTTAGGATTAGGGGACGGGTGAGGGTCAGGCTTCGGGGAAGGGTTAGGGTTAGGGTTCGGGCTAGGGTTAGGGTTAGGGGACGGGGACGGTTTAGGGTCCAGGTGAGGGTACGACAACGCTTTAGGGGGAGCGTACGTGTGAGGGCGCGGGTTAGTGTCAGCATACGGGTTAGGATTAGGGGACGGGTGAGGGTCAGGCTTCAGGGAAGGGTTAGGGTTAGGGTTCGGGCTAGGGTTAGGGTTAGGGGACGGGGACGGTTTAGGGTCCAGGTGAGGGTACGACAACGCTTTAAGGGGAGCGTACGTGTGAGGGCGCGGGTTAGTGTCAGCGTACGGGTTAGGATTAGGGGACGGGTGAGGGTCAGGCTTCGGGGAAGGGTTAGGGTTAGGGTTCGGGCTAGGGTTAGGGTTAGGGGACGGGGACGGTTTAGGGTCCAGGTGAGGGTACGACAACGCTTTAGGGGGAGCGTACGTGTGAGGGCGCGGGTTAGTGTCAGCGTACGGGTTAGGATTAGGGGACGGGTGAGGGTCAGGCTTCGGGGCAGGGTTAGGGTTAGGGTTCGGGCTAGGGATAGGGTTAGGGGACGGGGACGGTTTAGGGTCCAGGTGAGGGTACGACAACGCTTTAGGGGGAGCGTACGTGTGAGGGCGCGGGTTAGTGTCAGCGTACGGGTTAGGATTAGGGGATGGGTGAGGGTCAGGCTTCGGGGAAGGGTTAGGGTTAGGGTTCGGGCTAGTGTTAGGGTTAGGGGACGGGGACGGTTTAGGGTCCAGGTGAGGGTACGACAACGCTTTAGGGGGAGCGTACCTGTGAGGGCGCGGGTTAGTGTCAGCGTACGGGTTAGGATTAGGGGACGGGTGAGGGTCAGGCTTCGGGGAAGGGATAGGGTTAGGGTTCGGGCTAGGGTTAGGGTTATGGGACGGGGACGGTTTAGGGTCCAGGTGAGGGTACGACAACGCTTTAGGGGGAGCGTACGTGTGAGGGCGCGGGTTAGTGTCAGCATACGGGTTAGGATTAGGGGACGGGTGAGGGTCAGGCTTCAGGGAAGGGTTAGGGTTAGGGTTCGGGCTAGGGTTAGGGTTAGGGGACGGGGACGGTTTAGGGTCCAGGTGAGGGTACGACAACGCTTTAAGGGGAGCGTACGTGTGAGGGCGCGGGTTAGTGTCAGCGTACGGGTTAGGATTAGGGGACGGGTGAGGGTCAGGCTTCGGGGAAGGGTTAGGGTTAGGGTTCGGGCTAGGGTTAGGGTTAGGGGACGGGGACGGTTTAGGGTCCAGGTGAGGGTACGACAACGCTTTAGGGGGAGCGTACGTGTGAGGGCGCGGGTTAGTGTCAGCGTACGGGTTAGGATTAGGGGACGGGTGAGGGTCAGGCTTCGGGGAAGGGTTAGGTTTAGGGTTCGGGCTAGGGTTAGGGTTAGGGGACGGGGACGGTTTAGGGTCCAGGTGAGGGTACGACAACGCTTTAGGGGGAGCGTACGTGTGAGGGCGCGGGTTAGTGTCAGCGTACGGGTTAGGATTAGGGGACGGGTGAGGGTCAGGCTTCGGGTAAGGGTTAGGGTTAGGGTTCGGGCTAGGGTTAGGGTTATGGGACGGGGACGGTTTAGGGTCCAGGTGAGGGTACGACAACGCTTTAGGGGGAGCGTACGTGTGAGGGCGCGGGTTAGTGTCAGCGTACGGGTTAGGATTAGGGGAAGGCTGAGGGTCAGGCTTCGGGGAAGGGTTAGGGTTAGGGTTCGGGCTAGGGTTAGAGTTAGGGGACGGGGACGGTTTAGGGTCCAGGTGAGGGTACGACAACGCTTTAGGGAGAGCGTACGTGTGAGGGCGCGGGTTAGTGTCAGCGTACGGGTTAGGATTAGGGGACGGGTGAGGGTCAGGCTTCGGGGAAGGGTTAGGGTTAGGGTTCGGGCTAGGGTTAGGGTTAGGGGACGGGGACGGTTTAGGGTCCAGGTGAGGGTACGACAACGCTTTAGGGGGAGCGTACGTGTGAGGGCGCGGGTTAGTGTCAGCGTACGGGTTAGGATTAGGGGACGGGTGAGGGTCAGGCTTCGGGTCAGGGTTAGGGTTAGGGTTCGGGCTAGGGTTAGGGTTAGGGGACGGGGACGGTTTAGGGTCCAGGTGAGGGTACGACAACGCTTTAGGGGGAGCGTACGTGTGAGGGCGCGGGTTAGTGTCAGCGTACGGGTTAGGATTAGGGGACGGGTGAGGGTCAGGCTTCGGGGAAGGGTTAGGGTTAGGGTTCGGGCTAGGGTTAGGGTTAGGGGACGGGGACGGTTTAGGGTCCAGGTGAGGGTACGACAACGCTTTAGGGGGAGCGTACGTGTGAGGGCGCGGGTTAGTGTCAGCGTACGGGTTAGGATTAGGGGACGGGTGAGGGTCAGGCTTCGGGTAAGGGTTAGGGTTAGGGTTCGGGCTAGGGTTAGGGTTATGGGACGGGGACGGTTTAGGGTCCAGGTGAGGGTACGACAACGCTTTAGGGGGAGCGTACGTGTGAGGGCGCGGGTTAGTGTCAGCGTATGGGTTAGGATTAGGGGACGGGTGAGGGTCAGGCTTCGGGGAAGGGTTAGGGTTAGGGTTCGGGCTAGGGTTAGGGTTAGGGGACGGGGACGGTTTAGGGTCCAGGTGAGGTTACGACAACGCTTTAGGAGGAGCGTACGTGTGAGGGCGCGGGTTAGTGTCAGCGTACGGGTTAGAATTAGGGGACGGGTGAGGGTCAGGCTTCGGGGAAGGGTTAGGGTTAGGGTTCGGGCTAGGGTTAGGGTTAGGGGACGGGGACGGTTTAGGGTCCAGGTGAGGGTACGACAACGCTTTAGGGGGAGCGTACGTGTGAGGGCGCGGGTTAGTGTCAGCGTACGGGTTAGGATTAGGGGAAGGCTGAGGGTCAGGCTTCGGGGAAGGGTTAGGGTTAGGGTTCGGGCTAGGGTTAGAGTTAGGGGACGGGGACGGTTTAGGGTCCAGGTGAGGGTACGACAACGCTTTAGGGAGAGCGTACGTGTGAGGGCGCGGGTTAGTGTCAGCGTACGGGTTAGGATTAGGGGACGGGTGAGGGTCAGGCTTCGGGGAAGGGTTAGGGTTAGGGTTCGGGCTAGGGTTAGGGTTAGGGGACGGGGACGGTTTAGGGTCCAGGTGAGGGTACGACAACGCTTTAGGGGGAGCGTACGTGTGAGGGCGCGGGTTAGTGTCAGCGTACGGGTTAGGATTAGGGGACGGGTGAGGGTCAGGCTTCGGGTCAGGGTTAGGGTTAGGGTTCGGGCTAGGGTTAGGGTTAGGGGACGGGGACGGTTTAGGGTCCAGGTGAGGGTACGACAACGCTTTAGGGGGAGCGTACGTGTGAGGGCGCGGGTTAGTGTCAGCGTACGGGTTAGGATTAGGGGACGGGTGAGGGTCAGGCTTCGGGGAAGGGTTAGGGTTAGGGTTCGGGCTAGGGTTAGGGTTAGGGGACGGGGACGGTTTAGGGTCCAGGTGAGGGTACGACAACGTTTTAGGGGGAGCGTACGTGTGAGGGCGCGGGTTAGTGTCAGCGTACGGGTTAGGATTAGGGGACGGGTGAGGGTCAGGCTTCGGGGAAGGGTTAGGGTTAGGGTTCGGGCTAGGGTTAGGGTTAGGGGACGGGGACGGTTTAGGGTCCAGGTGAGGGTACGACAACGCTTTAGGGGGAGCGTACGTGTGAGGGCGCGGGTTAGTGTCAGCGTACGGGTTAGGATTAGGGCACGGGTGAGGGTCAGGCTTCGGGGCAGGGTTAGGGTTAGGGTTCGGGCTAGGGTTAGGGTTAGGGGACGGGGACGGTTTAGGGTCCAGGTGAGGGTACGACAACGCTTTAGGGGGAGCGTACGTGTGAGGGCGCGGGTTAGTGTCAGCGTACGGGTTAGGATTAGGGGACGGGTGAGGGTCAGGCTTCGGGGAAGGGTTAGGGTTAGGGTTCGGGCTAGGGTTAGGGTTAGGGGACGGGGACGGTTTAGGGTCCAGGTGAGGGTACGACAACGCTTTAGGGGGAGCGTACCTGTGAGGGCGCGGGTTAGTGTCAGCGTACGGGTTAGGATTAGGGGACGGGTGAGGGTCAGGCTTCGGGGAAGGGATAGGGTTAGGGTTCGGGCTAGGGTTAGGGTTATGGGACGGGGACGGTTTAGGGTCCAGGTGAGGGTACGACAACGCTTTAGGGGGAGCGTACGTGTGAGGGCGCGGGTTAGTGTCAGCATACGGGTTAGGATTAGGGGACGGGTGAGGGTCAGGCTTCAGGGAAGGGTTAGGGTTAGGGTTCGGGCTAGGGTTAGGGTTAGGGGACGGGGACGGTTTAGGGTCCAGGTGAGGGTACGACAACGCTTTAAGGGGAGCGTACGTGTGAGGGCGCGGGTTAGTGTCAGCGTACGGGTTAGGATTAGGGGACGGGTGAGGGTCAGGCTTCGGGGAAGGGTTAGGGTTAGGGTTCGGGCTAGGGTTAGGGTTAGGGGACGGGGACGGTTTAGGGTCCAGGTGAGGGTACGACAACGCTTTAGGGGGAGCGTACGTGTGAGGGCGCGGGTTAGTGTCAGCGTACGGGTTAGGATTAGGGGACGGGTGAGGGTCAGGCTTCGGGGCAGGGTTAGGGTTAGGGTTCGGGCTAGGGATAGGGTTAGGGGACGGGGACGGTTTAGGGTCCAGGTGAGGGTACGACAACGCTTTAGGGGGAGCGTACGTGTGAGGGCGCGGGTTAGTGTCAGCGTACGGGTTAGGATTAGGGGACGGGTGAGGGTCAGGCTTCGGGGAAGGGTTAGGGTTAGGGTTCGGGCTAGTGTTAGGGTTAGGGGACGGGGACGGTTTAGGGTCCAGGTGAGGGTACGACAACGCTTTAGGGGGAGCGTACCTGTGAGGGCGCGGGTTAGTGTCAGCGTACGGGTTAGGATTAGGGGACGGGTGAGGGTCAGGCTTCGGGGAAGGGATAGGGTTAGGGTTCGGGCTAGGGTTAGGGTTATGGGACGGGGACGGTTTAGGGTCCAGGTGAGGGTACGACAACGCTTTAGGGGGAGCGTACGTGTGAGGGCGCGGGTTAGTGTCAGCATACGGGTTAGGATTAGGGGACGGGTGAGGGTCAGGCTTCAGGGAAGGGTTAGGGTTAGGGTTCGGGCTAGGGTTAGGGTTAGGGGACGGGGACGGTTTAGGGTCCAGGTGAGGGTACGACAACGCTTTAAGGGGAGCGTACGTGTGAGGGCGCGGGTTAGTGTCAGCGTACGGGTTAGGATTAGGGGACGGGTGAGGGTCAGGCTTCGGGGAAGGGTTAGGGTTAGGGTTCGGGCTAGGGTTAGGGTTAGGGGACGGGGACGGTTTAGGGTCCAGGTGAGGGTACGACAACGCTTTAGGGGGAGCGTACGTGTGAGGGCGCGGGTTAGTGTCAGCGTACGGGTTAGGATTAGGGGACGGGTGAGGGTCAGGCTTCGGGGAAGGGTTAGGTTTAGGGTTCGGGCTAGGGTTAGGGTTAGGGGACGGGGACGGTTTAGGGTCCAGGTGAGGGTACGACAACGCTTTAGGGGGAGCGTACGTGTGAGGGCGCGGGTTAGTGTCAGCGTACGGGTTAGGATTAGGGGACGGGTGAGGGTCAGGCTTCGGGTAAGGGTTAGGGTTAGGGTTCGGGCTAGGGTTAGGGTTATGGGACGGGGACGGTTTAGGGTCCAGGTGAGGGTACGACAACGCTTTAGGGGGAGCGTACGTGTGAGGGCGCGGGTTAGTGTCAGCGTACGGGTTAGGATTAGGGGACGGGTGAGGGTCAGGCTTCGGGGCAGGGTTAGGGTTAGGGTTCGGGCTAGGGTTAGGGTTAGGGGACGGGGACGGTTTAGGGTCCAGGTGAGGGTACGACAACGCTTTAGGGGGAGCGTACGTGTGAGGGCGCGGGTTAGTTTCAGCGTACGGGTTAGGATTAGGAGACGGGTAAGGGTCAGGCTTCGGGGAAGGGTTAGGGTTAGGGTTCGGGCTAGGGTTAGGGTTAGGGGACGGGGACGGTTTAGGGTCCAGGTGAGGGTACGACAACGCTTTAGGGGGAGCGTACGTGTGAGGGCGCGGGTTAGTGTCAGCGTACGGGTTAGGATTAGGGGACGGGTGAGGGTCAGGCTTCGGGGAAGGGTTAGGGTTAGGGTTCGGGCTAGGGTTAGGGTTAGGGGACGGGGACGGTTTAGGGTCCAGGTGAGGGTACGACAACGCTTTAGGGGGAGCGTAGGTGTGAGGGCGCGGGTTAGTGTCAGCGTACGGGTTAGGATTAGGGGACGGGTGAGGGTCAGGCTTCGGGGAAGGGTTAGGGTTAGGGTTCGGGCTAGGGTTAGGGTTAGGGGACGGGGACGGTTTAGGGTCCAGGTGAGGGTACGACAACGTTTTAGGGGGAGCGTACGTGTGAGGGCGCGGGTTAGTGTCAGCGTACGGGTTAGGATTAGGGGACGGGTGAGGGTCAGGCTTCGGGGAAGGGTTAGGGTTAGGGTTCGGCCTTGGGTTAGGGTTAGGGGACGGGGACGGTTTAGGGTCCAGGTGAGGGTACGACAACGCTTTAGGGGGAGCGTACGTGTGAGGGCGCGGGTTAGTGTCAGCGTACGGGTTAGGATTAGGGGACGGGTGAGGGTCAGGCTTCGGGGCAGGGTTAGGGTTAGGGTTCGGGCTAGGGTTAGGGTTAGGGGACGGGGACGGTTTAGGGTCCAGGTGAGGGTACGACAACGCTTTAGGGGGAGCGTACGTGTGAGGGCGCGGGTTAGTGTCAGCGTACGGGTTAGGATTAGGGGACGGGTGAGGGTCAGGCTTCGGGGAAGGGTTAGGGTTAGGGTTCGGGCTAGGGTTAGGGTTAGGGGACGGGGACGGTTTAGGGTCCAGGTGAGGGTACGACAACGCTTTAGGGGGAGCGTACCTGTGAGGGCGCGGGTTAGTGTCAGCGTACGGGTTAGGATTAGGGGACGGGTGAGGGTCAGGCTTCGGGGAAGGGATAGGGTTAGGGTTCGGGCTAGGGTTAGGGTTATGGTACGGGGACGGTTTAGGGTCCAGGTGAGGGTACGACAACGCTTTAGGGGGAGCGTACGTGTGAGGGCGCGGGTTAGTGTCAGCATACGGGTTAGGATTAGGGGACGGGTGAGGGTCAGGCTTCAGGGAAGGGTTAGGGTTAGGGTTCGGGCTAGGGTTAGGGTTAGGGGACGGGGACGGTTTAGGGTCCAGGTGAGGGTACGACAACGCTTTAAGGGGAGCGTACGTGTGAGGGCGCGGGTTAGTGTCAGCGTACGGGTTAGGATTAGGGGACGGGTGAGGGTCAGGCTTCGGGGAAGGGTTAGGGTTAGGGTTCGGGCTAGGGTTAGGGTTAGGGGACGGGGACGGTTTAGGGTCCAGGTGAGGGTACGACAACGCTTTAGGGGGAGCGTACCTGTGAGGGCGCGGGTTAGTGTCAGCGTACGGGTTAGGATTAGGGGACGGGTGAGGGTCAGGCTTCGGGGAAGGGATAGGGTTAGGGTTCGGGCTAGGGTTAGGGTTATGGGACGGGGACGGTTTAGGGTCCAGGTGAGGGTACGACAACGCTTGAGGGGGAGCGTACGTGTGAGGGCGCGGGTTAGTGTCAGCATACGGGTTAGGATTAGGGGACGGGTGAGGGTCAGGCTTCAGGGAAGGGTTAGGGTTAGGGTTCGGGCTAGGGTTAGGGTTAGGGGACGGGGACGGTTTAGGGTCCAGGTGAGGGTACGACAACGCTTTAAGGGGAGCGTACGTGTGAGGGCGCGGGTTAGTGTCAGCGTACGGGTTAGGATTAGGGGACGGGTGAGGGTCAGGCTTCGGGGAAGTGTTAGGGTTAGGGTTCGGGCTAGGGTTAGGGTTAGGGGACGGGGACGGTTTAGGGTCCAGGTGAGGGTACGACAACGCTTTAGGGGGAGCGTACGTGTGAGGTCGCGGGTTAGTGTCAGCGTACGGGTTAGGATTAGGGGACGGGTGAGGGTCAGGCTTCGGGGAAGGGTTAGGTTTAGGGTTCGGGCTAGGGTTAGGGTTAGGGGACGGGGACGGTTTAGGGTCCAGGTGAGGGTACGACAACGCTTTAGGGGGAGCGTACGTGTGAGGGCGCGGGTTAGTGTCAGCGTACGGGTTAGGATTAGGGGACGGGTGAGGGTCAGGCTTCGGGGAAGGGTTAGGGTTAGGGTTCGGGCTAGGGTTAGGGTTATGGGACGGGGACGGTTTAGGGTCCAGGTGAGGGTACGACAACGCTTTAGGGGGAGCGTACGTGTGAGGGCGCGGGTTAGTGTCAGCGTACGGGTTAGGATTAGGGGACGGGTGAGGGTCAGGCTTCGGGGCAGGGTTAGGGTTAGGTTTCGGGCTAGGGTTAGGGTTAGGGGACGGGGACAGTTTAGGGTCCAGGTGAGGGTACGACAACGCTTTAGGGGGAGCGTACGTGTGAGGGCGCGGGTTAGTTTCAGCGTACGGGTTAGGATTAGGGGACGGGTAAGGGTCAGGCTTCGGGGAAGTGTTAGGGTTAGGGTTCGGGCTAGGGTTAGGGTTAGGGGACGGGGACGGTTTAGGGTCCAGGTGAGGGTACGACAACGCTTTAGGGGGAGCGTACGTGTGAGGGCGCGGGTTAGTGTCAGCGTACGGGTTAGGATTAGGGGACGGGTGAGGGTCAGGCTTCGGGGAAGGGTTAGGGTTAGGGTTCGGGCTAGGGTTAGGGTTAGGGGACGGGGACGGTTTAGGGTCCAGGTGAGGGTACGACAACGCTTTAGGGGGAGCGTACGTGTGAGGGCGCGGGTTAGTGTCAGCGTACGGGTTAGGATTAGGGGACGGGTGAGGGTCAGGCTTCGGGGAAGGGTTAGGGTTAGGGTTCGGGCTAGGGTTAGGGTTAGGGGACGGGGACGGTTTAGGGTCCAGGTGAGGGTACGACAACGCTTTAGGGGGAGTGTACGTGTGAGGGCGCGGGTTAGTGTCAGCGTACGGGTTAGGATTAGGGGACGGGTGAGGGTCAGGCTTCGGGGCAGGGTTAGGGTTAGGGTTCGGGCTAGGGTTAGGGTTAGGGGACGGGGACGGTTTAGGGTCCAGGTGAGGGTACGACAACGCTTTAGGGGGAGCGTACGTGTGAGGGCGCGGGTTAGTGTCAGCGTACGGGTTAGGATTAGGGGACGGGTGAGGGTCAGGCTTCGGGGAAGGGTTAGGGTTAGGGTTCGGGCTAGGGTTAGGGTTAGGGGACGGGGACGGTTTAGGGTCCAGGTGAGGGTACGACAACGCTTTAGGGGGAGCGTACGTGTGAGGGCGCGGGTTAGTGTCAGCGTACGGGTTAGGATTAGGGGACGGGTGAGGGTCAGGCTTCGGGGAAGTGTTAGGGTTAGGGTTCGGGCTAGGGTTAGGGTTAGGGGATGGGGACGGTTTAGGGTCCAGGTGAGGGTACGACAACGCTTTAGGGGGAGCGTACGTGTGAGGGCGCGGGTTAGTGTCAGCGTACGGGTTAGGATTAGGGGACGGGTGAGTGTCAGGCTTCGGGGCAGGGTTAGGGTTAGGGTTCGGGCTAGGGTTAGGGTTAGGGGACGGGGACGGTTTAGGGTCCAGGTGAGGGTACGACAACGCTTTACGGGGACCGTACGTGTGAGGGCGCGGGTTAGTGTCAGCGTACGGGTTAGGATTAGGGGACGGGTGAGGGTCAGGCTTCGGGGCAGGGTTAGGGTTAGGTTTCGGGCTAGGGTTAGGGTTAGGGGACGGGGACGGTTTAGGGTCCAGGTGAGGGTACGACAACGCTTTAGGGGGAGCGTACGTGTGAGGGCGCGCGTTAGTGTCAGCGTACGGGTTAGGATTAGGGGACGGGTGAGGGTCAGGCTTCGGGGAAGGGTTAGGGTTAGGGTTCGGGCTAGGGTTAGGGTTAGGGGACGGGGACGGTTTAGGGTCCAGGTGAGGGTACGACAACGCTTTAGGGGGAGCGTACGTGTGAGGGCGCGGGTTAGTGTCAGCGTAAGGGTTAGGATTAGGGGACGGGTGAGGGTCAGGCTTCGGGGAAGGGTTAGGTTTAGGGTTCGGGCTAGGGTTAGGTTTAGGGGACGGGGACGGTTTAGGGTCCAGGTGAGGGTACGACAACGCTTTAGGGGGAGCGTACGTGTGAGGGCGCGGGTTAGTGTCAGCGTACGGGTTAGGATTAGGGGACGGGTGAGGGTCAGGCTTCGGGGAAGGGTTAGGGTTAGGGTTCGGGCTAGGGTTAGGGTTAGGGGACGGGGACGGTTTAGGGTCCAGGTGAGGGTACGACAACGCTTTAGGGGGAGCGTACGTGTGAGGGCGCGGGTTAGTGTCAGCGTACGGGTTAGGATTAGGGGACGGGTGAGGGTCAGGCTTCGGGGAAGGGTTAGGGTTAGGGTTCGGGCTAGGGTTAGGGTTAGGGGACGGGGACGGTTTAGGGTCCAGGTGAGGGTACGACAACGCTTTAGGGGGAGCGTACGTGTGAGGGCGCGGGTTAGTGTCAGCGTACGGGTTAGCATTAGGGGACGGGTGAGGGTCAGGCTTCGGGGAAGGGTTAGGGTTAGGGTTCGGGGTAGGGTTAGGGTTAGGGGACGGGGACGGTTTAGGGTCCAGGTGAGGGTACGACAACGCTTTAGGGGAAGCGTACGTGTGAGGGCGCGGGTTAGTGTCAGCGTACGGGTTAGGATTAGGGGACGGGTGAGGGTCAGGCTTCGGGGAAGGGTTAGGGTTAGGGTTCGGGCTAGGGTTAGGGTTAGGGGACGGGGACGGTTTAGGGTCCAGGTGAGGGTACGACAACGCTTTAGGGGGAGCGTACGTGTGAGGGCGCGGGTTAGTGTCAGCGTACGGGTTAGGATTAGGGGACGGGTGAGGGTCAGGCTTCGGGGAAGGGTTAGGGTTAGGGTTCGGGCTAGGGTTAGGGTTAGGGGACGGGGACGGTTTAGGGTCCAGGTGAGGGTACGACAACGCTTTAGGGGGAGCGTACGTGTGAGGGCGCGGGTTAGTGTCAGCGTACGGGTTAGGATTAGGGGACGGGTGAGGGTCAGGCTTTGGGGAAGGGTTAGGGTTAGGGTTCGGGCTAGGGTTAGGGTTAGGGGACGGGGACGGTTTAGGGTCCAGGTGAGGGTACGACAACGCTTTAGGGGGAGCGTACGTGTGAGGGCGCGGGTTAGTGTCAGCGTACGGGTAAGGATTAGGGGACGGGTGAGGGTCAGGCTTCGGGGAAGGGTTAGGGTTAGGGTTCGGGCTAGGGTTAGGGTTAGGGGACGGGGACGGTTTAGGGTCCAGGTGAGGGTACGACAACGCTTTAGGGGGAGCGTACGTGTGAGGGCGCGGGTTAGCGTCAGCGTACGGGTTAGGATTAGGGGACGGGTGAGGGTCAGGCTTCGGGGAAGGGTTAGGGTTAGGGTTCGGGCTAGGGTTAGGGTTAGGGGACGGGGACGGTTTAGGGTCCAGGTGAGGGTACGACAACGCTTTAGGGGGAGCGTACGTGTGAGGGCGCGGGTTAGCGTCAGCGTACGGGTTAGGATTAGGGGACGGGTGAGGGTCAGGCTTCGGGGAAGGGTTAGGGTTAGGGTTCGGGCTAGGGTTAGGGTTAGGGGACGGGGACGGTTTAGGGTCCAGGTGAGGGTACGACAACGCTTTAGGGGGAGCGTACGTGTGAGGGCGCGGGTTAGTGTCAGCGTACGGGTTAGGATTAGCGGACGGGTGAGGGTCAGGCTTCGGGGAAGGGTTAGGGTTAGGGTTCGGGCTAGGGTTAGGGTTAGGGGACGGGGACGGTTTAGGGTCCAGGTGAGGGTACGACAACGCTTTAGGGGGAGCGTACGTGTGAGGGCGCGGGTTAGCGTCAGCGTACGGGTTAGGATTAGGGGACGGGTGAGGGTCAGGCTTCGGGGAAGGGTTAGGGTTAGGGTTCGGGCTAGGGTTAGGGTTAGGGGACGGGGACGGTTTAGGGTCCAGGTGAGGGTACGACAACGCTTTAGGGGGAGCGTACGTGTGAGGGCGCGGGTTAGTGTCAGCGTACGGGTTAGGATTAGGGGACGGGTGAGGGTCAGGCTTCGGGGAAGGGTTAGGGTTAGGGTTCGGGCTAGGGTTAGGGTTAGGGGACGGGGACGGTTTAGGGTCCAGGTGAGGGTACGACAACGCTTTAGGGGGAGCGTACGTGTGAGGGCGCGGGTTAGTGTCAGCGTACGGGTTAGGATTAGGGGATGGGTGAGGGTCAGGCTTCGGGGAAGGGTTAGGGTTAGGGTTCGGGCTAGGGTTAGGGTTAGGGGACGGGGACGGTTTAGGGTCCAGGTGAGGGTACGACAACGCTTTAAGGGGAGCGTACGTGTGAGGGCGCGGGTTAGTGTCAGCGTACGGGTTAGGATTAGGGGACGGGTGAGGGTCAGGCTTCGGGGAAGGGTTAGGGTTAGGGTTCGGGCTGGGGTTAGGGTTAGGGGACGGGGACGGTTTAGGGTCCAGGTGAGGGTACGACAACGCTTTAGGGGGAGCGTACGTGTGAGGGCGCGGGTTAGTGTCAGCGTACGGGTTGGGATTAGGGGACGGGTGAGGGTCAGGCTTCGGGGAAGGGTTAGGTTTAGGGTTCGGGCTAGGGTTAGGGTTAGGGGTCGGGGACGGTTTAGGGTCCAGGTGATGGTACGACAACGCTTTAGGGGGAGCGTACGTGTGAGGGCGCGGGTTAGTGTCAGCGTACGGGTTAGGATTAGGGGACGGGTGAGGGTCAGGCTTCGGGGCAGGGTTAGGTTTAGGGTTCGGGCTAGGGTTAGGGTTAGGGGACGGGGACGGTTTAGGGTCCAGGTGAGGGTACGACAACGCTTTAGGGGGAGCGTACGTGTGAGGGCGCGGGTTAGTGTCAGCGTACGGGTTAGGATTAGGGGACGGGTGAGGGTCAGGCTTCGGGGAAGGGTTAGGGTTAGGGTTCGGGCTAGGGTTAGGGTTAGGGGACGGGGACGGTTTAGGGTCCAGGTGAGGGTACGACAACGCTTTAGGGGGAGCGTACGTGTGAGGGCGCGGGTTAGTGTCAGCGTACGGGTTAGGATTAGGGGACGGGTGAGGGTCAGGCTTCGGGGCAGGGTTAGGGTTAGGGTTCGGGCTAGGGTTAGGGTTAGGGGACGGGGACGGTTTAGGGTCCAGGTGAGGGTACGACAACGCTTTAGGGGGAGCGTACGTGTGAGGGCGCGGGTTAGTGTCAGCGTACGGGTTAGGATTAGGGGACGGGTGAGGGTCAGGCTTCGGGGAAGGGTTAGGGTTAGGGTTCGGGCTAGGGTTAGGGTTAGGGGACGGGGACGGTTTAGGGTCCAAGTGAGGGTACGACAACGCTTTAGGGGGAGCGTACGTGTGAGGGCGCGGGTTAGTGTCAGCGTACGGGTTAGGATTAGGGGACGGGTGAGGGTCAGGCTTCGGGGAAGGGTTAGGGTTAGGGTTCGGGCTAGGGTTAGGGTTAGGGGACGGGGACGGTTTAGGGTCCAGGTGAGGGTACGACAACGCTTTAGGGGGAGCGTACGTGTGAGGGCGCGGGTTAGTGTCAGCGTACGGGTTAGGATTAGGGGACGGGTGAGGGTCAGGCTTCGGGGAAGGGTTAGGGTTAGGGTTCGGGCTAGGGTTAGGGTTAGGGGACGGGGACGGTTTAGGGTCCAGGTGAGGTTACGACAACGCTTTAGGAGGAGCGTACGTATGAGTGCGCGGGTTAGTGTCAGCGTACGGGTTAGAATTAGGGGACGGGTGAGGGTCAGGCTTCGGGGAAGGGTTAGGGTTAGGGTTCGGGCTAGGGTTAGGGTTAGGGGACGGGGACAGTTTAGGGTCCAGGTGAGGGTACGACAATGCTTTAGGGGGAGCGTACGTGTGAGGGCGCGGGTTAGTGTCAGCGTACGGGTTAGGATTAGGGGAAGGCTGAGGGTCAGGCTTCGGGGAAGGGTTAGGGTTAGGGTTCGGGCTAGGGTTAGAGTTAGGGGACGGGGACGGTTTAGGGTCCAGGTGAGGGTACGACAACGCTTTAGGGAGAGCGTACGTGGGAGGGCGCGGGTTAGTGTCAGCGTACGGGTTAGGATTAGGGGACGGGTGAGGGTCAGGCTTCGGGGAAGGGTTAGGGTTAGGGTTCGGGCTAGGGTTAGGGTTAGGGGACGGGGACGGTTTAGGGTCCAGGTGAGGGTACGACAACGCTTTAGGGGGAGCGTACGTGTGAGGGCGCGGGTTAGTGTCAGCGTACGGGTTAGGATTAGGGGACGGGTGAGGGTCAGGCTTCGGGTCAGGGTTAGGGTTAGGGTTCGGGCTAGGGTTAGGGTTAGGGGACGGGGACGGTTTAGGGTCCAGGTGAGGGTACGACAACGCTTTAGGGGGAGCGTACGTGTGAGGGCGCGGGTTAGTGTCAGCGTACGGGTTAGGATTAGGGGACGGGTGAGGGTCAGGCTTCGGGGCAGGGTTAGGGTTAGGGTTCGGGCTAGGGTTAGGGTTAGGGGATGGGGACGGTTTAGGGTCCAGGTGAGGGTACGACAACGCTTTAGGGGGAGCGTACGTGTGAGGGCGCGGGTTAGTGTCAGCGTACGGGTTAGGATTAGGGGACGGGTGAGGGTCAGGCTTCGGGGAAGGGTTAGGGTTAGGGTTCGGGCTAGGGTTAGGGTTAGGGGACGGGGACGGTTTAGGGTCCAGGTGAGGGTACGACAACGCTTTAGGGGGAGCGTACGTGTGAGGGCGCGGGTTAGTGTCAGCGTACGGGTTAGGATTAGGGGACGGGTGAGGGTCAGGCTTCGGGGAAGTGTTAGGGTTAGGGTTCGGGCTAGGGTTAGGGTTAGGGGACGGGGACGGTTTAGGGTCCAGGTGAGGGTACGACAACGCTTTAGGGGGAGCGTACGTGTGAGGGCGCGGGTTAGTGTCAGCGTACGGGTTAGGATTAGGGGACGGGTGAGGGTCAGGCTTCGGGGCAGGGTTAGGGTTAGGGTTCGGGCTAGGGTTAGGGTTAGGGGACGGGGACGGTTTAGGGTCCAGGTGAGGGTACGACAACGCTTTACGGGGACCGTACGTGTGAGGGCGCGGGTTAGTGTCAGCGTACGGGTTAGGATTAGGGGACGGGTGAGGGTCAGGCTTCGGGGAAGGGTTAGGGTTAGGGTTCGGGCTAGGGTTAGGGTTAGGGGACGGGGACGGTTTAGGGTCCAGGTGAGGGTACGACAACGCTTTAGGGGGAGCGTACGTGTGAGGGCGCGCGTTAGTGTCAGCGTACGGGTTAGGATTAGGGGACGGGTGAGGGTCAGGCTTCGGGGAAGGCTTAGGGTTAGGGTTCGGGCTAGGGTTAGGGTTAGGGGACGGGGACGGTTTAGGGTCCAGGTGAGGGTACGACAACGCTTTAGGGGGAGCGTACGTGTGAGGGCGCGGGTTAGTGTCAGCGTAAGGGTTAGGATTAGGGGACGGGTGAGGGTCAGGCTTCGGGGAAGGGTTAGGTTTAGGGTTCGGGCTAGGGTTAGGGTTAGGGGACGGGGACGGTTTAGGGTCCAGGTGAGGGTACGACAACGCTTTAGGGGGAGCGTACGTGTGAGGGCGCGGGTTAGTGTCAGCGTACGGGTTAGGATTAGGGGACGGGTGAGGGTCAGGCTTCGGGGAAGGGTTAGGGTTAGGGTTCGGGCTAGGGTTAGGGTTAGGGGACGGGGACGGTTTAGGGTCCAGGTGAGGGTACGACAACGCTTTAGGGGGAGCGTACGTGTGAGGGCGCGGGTTAGTGTCAGCGTACGGGTTAGGATTAGGGGACGGGTGAGGGTCAGGCTTCGGGGAAGTGTTAGGGTTAGGGTTCGGGGTAGGGTTAGGGTTAGGGGACGGGGACGGTTTAGGGTCCAGGTGAGGGTACGACAACGCTTTAGGGGAAGCGTACGTGTGAGGGCGCGGGTTAGTGTCAGCGTACGGGTTAGGATTAGGGGACGGGTGAGGGTCAGGCTTCGGGGAAGGGTTAGGGTTAGGGTTCGGGCTAGGGTTAGGGTTAGGGGACGGGGACGGTTTAGGGTCCAGGTGAGGGTACGACAACGCTTTAGGGGGAGCGTACGTGTGAGGGCGCGGGTTAGTGTCAGCGTACGGGTTAGGATTAGGGGACGGGTGAGGGTCAGGCTTCGGGGAAGGGTTAGGGTTAGGGTTCGGGCTAGGGTTAGGGTTAGGGGACGGGGACGGTTTAGGGTCCAGGTGAGGGTACGACAACGCTTTAGGGGGAGCGTACGTGTGAGGGCGCGGGTTAGTGTCAGCGTACGGGTTAGGATTAGGGGACGGGTGAGGGTCAGGCTTTGGGGAAGGGTTAGGGTTAGGGTTCGGGCTAGGGTTAGGGTTAGGGGACGGGGACGGTTTAGGGTCCAGGTGAGGGTACGACAACGCTTTAGGGGGAGCGTACGTGTGAGGGCGCGGGTTAGTGTCAGCGTACGGGTAAGGATTAGGGGACGGGTGAGGGTCAGGCTTCGGGGAAGGGTTAGGGTTAGGGTTCGGGCTAGGGTTAGGGTTAGGGGACGGGGACGGTTTAGGGTCCAGGTGAGGGTACGACAACGCTTTAGGGGGAGCGTACGTGTGAGGGCGCGGGTTAGCGTCAGCGTACGGGTTAGGATTAGGGGACGGGTGAGGGTCAGGCTTCGGGGAAGGGTTAGGGTTAGGGTTCGGGCTAGGGTTAGGGTTAGGGGACGGGGACGGTTTAGGGTCCAGGTGAGGGTACGACAACGCTTTAGGGGGAGCGTACGTGTGAGGGCGCGGGTTAGCGTCAGCGTACGGGTTAGGATTAGGGGACGGGTGAGGGTCAGGCTTCGGGGAAGGGTTAGGGTTAGGGTTCGGGCTAGGGTTAGGGTTAGGGGACGGGGACGGTTTAGGGTCCAGGTGAGGGTACGACAACGCTTTAGGGGGAGCGTACGTGTGAGGGCGCGGGTTAGTGTCAGCGTACGGGTTAGGATTAGCGGACGGGTGAGGGTCAGGCTTCGGGGAAGGGTTAGGGTTAGGGTTCGGGCTAGGGTTAGGGTTAGGGGACGGGGACGGTTTAGGGTCCAGGTGAGGGTACGACAACGCTTTAGGGGGAGCGTACGTGTGAGGGCGCGGGTTAGTGTCAGCGTACGGGTTAGGATTAGGGGACGGGTGAGGGTCAGGCTTCGGGGAAGGGTTAGGGTTAGGGTTCGGGCTAGGGTTAGGGTTAGGGGACGGGGACGGTTTAGGGTCCAGGTGAGGGTACGACAACGCTTTAGGGGGAGCGTACGTGTGAGGGCGCGGGTTAGTGTCAGCGTACGGGTT
Organism: Grampus griseus; assembly: GCF_964374135.1. Classification (NCBI taxonomy): domain Eukaryota; kingdom Metazoa; phylum Chordata; class Mammalia; order Artiodactyla; family Delphinidae; genus Grampus; species Grampus griseus. The sequence goes on from NW_028132847.1 coordinate 37,283, forward strand.
AGGATAAGGGGACGGGTGAGGGTCAGGCTTCGGGGCAGGGTTAGGGTTAGGGTTCGGGCTAGGGTTAGGGTTAGGGGACGGGGACGGTTTAGGGTCCAGGTGAGGGTACGACAACGCTTTAGGGGGAGCGTACGTGTGAGGGCGCGGGTTAGCGTCAGCGTACGGGTTAGGATTAGGGGACAGGTGAGGGTCAGGCTTCGGGGAAGGGTTAGGGTTAGGGTTCGGGCTAGGGTTAGGGTTAGGGGACGGGGACGGTTTAGGGTCCAGGTGAGGGTACGACAACGCTTTAGGGGGAGCGTACGTGTGAGGGCGCGGGTTAGTGTCAGCGTACGGGTTAGGATTAGGGGACGGGTGAGGGTCAGGCTTCGGGGAAGGGTTAGGGTTAGGGTTCGGGCTAGGGTTAGGGTTAGGGGACGGGGACGGTTTAGGGTCCAGGTGAGGGTACGACAACGCTTTAGGGGGAGCGTACGTGTGAGGGCGCGGGTTAGTGTCAGCGTACGGGTTAGGATTAGGGGATGGGTGAGGGTCAGGCTTCGGGGAAGGGTTAGGGTTAGGGTTCGGGCTAGGGTTAGGGTTAGGGGACGGGGACGGTTTAGGGTCCAGGTGAGGGTACGACAACGCTTTAAGGGGAGCGTACGTGTGAGGGCGCGGGTTAGTGTCAGCGTACGGGTTAGGATTAGGGGACGGGTGAGGGTCAGGCTTCGGGGAAGGGTTAGGGTTAGGGTTCGGGCTGGGGTTAGGGTTAGGGGACGGGGACGGTTTAGGGTCCAGGTGAGGGTACGACAACGCTTTAGGGGGAGCGTACGTGTGAGGGCGCGGGTTAGTGTCAGCGTACGGGTTAGGATTAGGGGACGGGTGAGGGTCAGGCTTCGGGGAAGGGTTAGGTTTAGGGTTCGGGCTAGGGTTAGGGTTAGGGGTCGGGGACGGTTTAGGGTCCAGGTGATGGTACGACAACGCTTTAGGGGGAGCGTACGTGTGAGGGCGCGGGTTAGTGTCAGCGTACGGGTTAGGATTAGGGGACGGGTGAGGGTCAGGCTTCGGGGCAGGGTTAGGTTTAGGGTTCGGGCTAGGGTTAGGGTTAGGGGACGGGGACGGTTTAGGGTCCAGGTGAGGGTACGACAACGCTTTAGGGGGAGCGTACGTGTGAGGGCGCGGGTTAGTGTCAGCGTACGGGTTAGGATTAGGGGACGGGTGAGGGTCAGGCTTCGGGGAAGGGTTAGGGTTAGGGTTCGGGCTAGGGTTAGGGTTAGGGGACGGGGACGGTTTAGGGTCCAGGTGAGGGTACGACAACGCTTTAGGGGGAGCGTACGTGTGAGGGCGCGGGTTAGTGTCAGCGTACGGGTTAGGATTAGGGGACGGGTGAGGGTCAGGCTTCGGGGCAGGGTTAGGGTTAGGGTTCGGGCTAGGGTTAGGGTTAGGGGACGGGGACGGTTTAGGGTCCAGGTGAGGGTACGACAACGCTTTAGGGGGAGCGTACGTGTGAGGGCGCGGGTTAGTGTCAGCGTACGGGTTAGGATTAGGGGACGGGTGAGGGTCAGGCTTCGGGGAAGGGTTAGGGTTAGGGTTCGGGCTAGGGTTAGGGTTAGGGGACGGGGACGGTTTAGGGTCCAAGTGAGGGTACGACAACGCTTTAGGGGGAGCGTACGTGTGAGGGCGCGGGTTAGTGTCAGCGTACGGGTTAGGATTAGGGGACGGGTGAGGGTCAGGCTTCGGGGAAGGGTTAGGGTTAGGGTTCGGGCTAGGGTTAGGGTTAGGGGACGGGGACGGTTTAGGGTCCAGGTGAGGGTACGACAACGCTTTAGGGGGAGCGTACGTGTGAGGGCGCGGGTTAGTGTCAGCGTACGGGTTAGGATTAGGGGACGGGTGAGGGTCAGGCTTCGAGGAAGGGTTAGGGTTAGGGTTCGGGCTAGGGTTAGGGTTAGGGGACGGGGACGGTTTAGGGTCCAGGTGAGGTTACGACAACGCTTTAGGAGGAGCGTACGTATGAGGGCGCGGGTTAGTGTCAGCGTACGGGTTAGAATTAGGGGACGGGTGAGGGTCAGGCTTCGGGGAAGGGTTAGGGTTAGGGTTCGGGCTAGGGTTAGGGTTAGGGGACGGGGACGGTTTAGGGTCCAGGTGAGGGTACGACAACGCTTTAGGGGGAGCGTACGTGTGAGGGCGCGGGTTAGTGTCAGCGTACGGGTTAGGATTAGGGGAAGGCTGAGGGTCAGGCTTCGGGGAAGGGTTAGGGTTAGGGTTCGGGCTAGGGTTAGAGTTAGGGGACGGGGACGGTTTAGGGTCCAGGTGAGGGTACGACAACGCTTTAGGGAGAGCGTACGTGTGAGGGCGCGGGTTAGTGTCAGCGTACGGGTTAGGATTAGGGGACGGGTGAGGGTCAGGCTTCGGGGAAGGGTTAGGGTTAGGGTTCGGGCTAGGGTTAGGGTTAGGGGACGGGGACGGTTTAGGGTCCAGGTGAGGGTACGACAACGCTTTAGGGGGAGCGTACGTGTGAGGGCGCGGGTTAGTGTCAGCGTACGGGTTAGGATTAGGGGACGGGTGAGGGTCAGGCTTCGGGTCAGGGTTAGGGTTAGGGTTCGGGCTAGGGTTAGGGTTAGGGGACGGGGACGGTTTAGGGTCCAGGTGAGGGTACGACAACGCTTTAGGGGGAGCGTACGTGTGAGGGCGCGGGTTAGTGTCAGCGTACGGGTTAGGATTAGGGGACGGGTGAGGGTCAGGCTTCGGGGAAGGGTTAGGGTTAGGGTTCGGGCTAGGGTTAGGGTTAGGGGACGGGGACGGTTTAGGGTCCAGGTGAGGGTACGACAACGTTTTAGGGGGAGCGTACGTGTGAGGGCGCGGGTTAGTGTCAGCGTACGGGTTAGGATTAGGGGACGGGTGAGGGTCAGGCTTCGGGTAAGGGTTAGGGTTAGGGTTCGGGCTAGGGTTAGGGTTATGGGACGGGGACGGTTTAGGGTCCAGGTGAGGGTACGACAACGCTTTAGGGGGAGCGTACGTGTGAGGGCGCGGGTTAGTGTCAGCGTACGGGTTAGGATTAGGGGACGGGTGAGGGTCAGGCTTCGGGGCAGGGTTAGGGTTAGGGTTCGGGCTAGGGTTAGGGTTAGGGGACGGGGACAGTTTAGGGTCCAGGTGAGGGTACGACAACGCTTTAGGGGGAGCGTACGTGTGAGGGCGCGGGTTAGTTTCAGCGTACGGGTTAGGATTAGGGGACGGGTAAGGGTCAGGCTTCGGGGAAGGGTTAGGGTTAGGGTTCGGGCTAGGGTTAGGGTTAGGGGACGGGGACGGTTTAGGGTCCAGGTGAGGGTACGACAACGCTTTAGGGGGAGCGTACGTGTGAGGGCGCGGGTTAGTGTCAGCGTACGGGTTAGGATTAGGGGACGGGTGAGGGTCAGGCTTCGGGGAAGGGTTAGGGTTAGGGTTCGGGCTAGGGTTAGGGTTAGGGGACGGGGACGGTTTAGGGTCCAGGTGAGGGTACGACAACGCTTTAGGGGGAGCGTACGTGTGAGGGCGCGGGTTAGTGTCAGCGTACGGGTTAGGATTAGGGGACGGGTGAGGGTCAGGCTTCGGGGAAGGGTTAGGGTTAGGGTTCGGGCTAGGGTTAGGGTTAGGGGACGGGGACGGTTTAGGGTCCAGGTGAGGGTACGACAACGTTTTAGGGGGAGCGTACGTGTGAGGGCGCGGGTTAGTGTCAGCGTACGGGTTAGGATTAGGGGACGGGTGAGGGTCAGGCTTCGGGGAAGGGTTAGGGTTAGGGTTCGGGCTAGGGTTAGGGTTAGGGGACGGGGACGGTTTAGGGTCCAGGTGAGGGTACGACAATGCTTTAGGGGGAGCGTACGTGTGAGGGCGCGGGTTAGTGTCAGCGTACGGGTTAGGATTAGGGGACGGGTGAGGGTCAGGCTTCGGGGCTGGGTTAGGGTTAGGGTTCGGGCTAGGGTTAGGGTTAGGGGACGGGGACGGTTTAGGGTCCAGGTGAGGGTACGACAACGCTTTAGGGGGAGCGTACGTGTGAGGGCGCGGGTTAGTGTCAGCGTACGGGTTAGGATTAGGGGACGGGTGAGGGTCAGGCTTCGGGGAAGGGTTAGGGTTAGGGTTCGGGCTAGGGTTAGGGTTAGGGGACGGGGACGGTTTAGGGTCCAGGTGAGGGTACGACAACGCTTTAGGGGGAGCGTACCTGTGTGGGCGCGGGTTAGTGTCAGCGTACGGGTTAGGATTAGGGGAAGGGTGAGGGTCAGGCTTCGGGGAAGGGATAGGGTTAGGGTTCGGGCTAGGGTTAGGGTTATGGGACGGGGACGGTTTAGGGTCCAGGTGAGGGTACGACAACGCTTTAGGGGGAGCGTACGTGTGAGGGCGCGGGTTAGTGTCAGCGTACGGGTTAGGATTAGGGGACGGGTGAGGGTCAGGCTTCAGGGAAGGGTTAGGGTTAGGGTTCGGGCTAGGGTTAGGGTTAGGGGACGGGGACGGTTTAGGGTCCAGGTGAGGGTACGACAACGCTTTAGGGGGAGCGTACGTGTGAGGGCGCGGGTTAGTGTCAGCGTACGGGTTAGGATTAGGGGACGGGTGAGGGTCAGGCTTCGGGGCAGGGTTAGGGTTAGGGTTCGGGCTAGGGTTAGGGTTAGGGGACGGGGACGGTTTAGGGTCCAGGTGAGGGTACGACAACGCTTTAGGGGGAGCGTACGTGTGAGGGCGCGGGTTAGTGTCAGCGTACGGGTTAGGATTAGGGGACGGGTGAGGGTCAGGCTTCGGGGAAGGGTTAGGGTTAGGGTTCGGGCTAGGGTTAGGGTTAGGGGACGGGGACGGTTTAGGGTCCAGGTGAGGGTACGACAACGCTTTAGGGGGAGCGTACCTGTGAGGGCGCGGGTTAGTGTCAGCGTACGGGTTAGGATTAGGGGACGGGTGAGGGTCAGGCTTCGGGGAAGGGATAGGGTTAGGGTTCGGGCTAGGGTTAGGGTTATGGGACGGGGACGGTTTAGGGTCCAGGTGAGGGTACGACAACGCTTTAGGGGGAGCGTACGTGTGAGGGCGCGGGTTAGTGTCAGCATACGGGTTAGGATTAGGGGACGGGTGAGGGTCAGGCTTCAGGGAAGGGTTAGGGTTAGGGTTCGGGCTAGGGTTAGGGTTAGGGGACGGGGACGGTTTAGGGTCCAGGTGAGGGTACGACAACGCTTTAAGGGGAGCGTACGTGTGAGGGCGCGGGTTAGTGTCAGCGTACGGGTTAGGATTAGGGGACGGGTGAGGGTCAGGCTTCGGGGAAGGGTTAGGGTTAGGGTTCGGGCTAGGGTTAGGGTTAGGGGACGGGGACGGTTTAGGGTCCAGGTGAGGGTACGACAACGCTTTAGGGGGAGCGTACGTGTGAGGGCGCGGGTTAGTGTCAGCGTACGGGTTAGGATTAGGGGACGGGTGAGGGTCAGGCTTCGGGGCAGGGTTAGGGTTAGGGTTCGGGCTAGGGTTAGGGTTAGGGGACGGGGACGGTTTAGGGTCCATGTGAGGGTACGACAACGCTTTAGGGGGAGCGTACGTGTGAGGGCGCGGGTTAGTGTCAGCGTACGGGTTAGGATTAGGGGACGGGTGAGGGTCAGGCTTCGGGGAAGGGTTAGGGTTAGGGTTCGGGCTAGGGTTAGGGTTAGGGGACGGGGACGGTTTAGGGTCCAGGTGAGGGTACGACAACGCTTTAGGGGGAGCGTACCTGTGAGGGCGCGGGTTAGTGTCAGCGTACGGGTTAGGATTAGGGGACGGGTGAGGGTCAGGCTTCGGGGAAGGGATAGGGTTAGGGTTCGGGCTAGGGTTAGGGTTATGGGACGGGGACGGTTTAGGGTCCAGGTGAGGGTACGACAACGCTTTAGGGGGAGCGTACGTGTGAGGGCGCGGGTTAGTGTCAGCATACGGGTTAGGATTAGGGGACGGGTGAGGGTCAGGCTTCAGGGAAGGGTTAGGGTTAGGGTTCGGGCTAGGGTTAGGGTTAGGGGACGGGGACGGTTTAGGGTCCAGGTGAGGGTACGACAACGCTTTAAGGGGAGCGTACGTGTGAGGGCGAGGGTTAGTGTCAGCGTACGGGTTAGGATTAGGGGACGGGTGAGGGTCAGGCTTCGGGGAAGGGTTAGGGTTAGGGTTCGGGCTAGGGTTAGGGTTAGGGGACGGGGACGGTTTAGGGTCCAGGTGAGGGTACGACAACGCTTTAGGGGGAGCGTACGTGTGAGGGCGCGGGTTAGTGTCAGCGTACGGGTTAGGATTAGGGGACGGGTGAGGGTCAGGCTTCGGGGAAGGGTTAGGTTTAGGGTTCGGGCTAGGGTTAGGGTTAGGGGACGGGGACGGTTTAGGGTCCAGGTGAGGGTACGACAACGCTTTAGGGGGAGCGTACGTGTGAGGGCGCGGGTTAGTGTCAGCGTACGGGTTAGGATTAGGGGACGGGTGAGGGTCAGGCTTCGGGTAAGGGTTAGGGTTAGGGTTCGGGCTAGGGTTAGGGTTATGGGACGGGGACGGTTTAGGGTCCAGGTGAGGGTACGACAACGCTTTAGGGGGAGCGTACGTGTGAGGGCGCGGGTTAGTGTCAGCGTACGGGTTAGGATTAGGGGACGGGTGAGGGTCAGGCTTCGGGGCAGGGTTAGGGTTAGGGTTCGGGCTAGGGTTAGGGTTAGGGGACGGGGACAGTTTAGGGTCCAGGTGAGGGTACGACAACGCTTTAGGGGGAGCGTACGTGTGAGGGCGCGGGTTAGTTTCAGCGTACGGGTTAGGATTAGGGGACGGGTAAGGGTCAGGCTTCGGGGAAGGGTTAGGGTTAGGGTTCGGGCTAGGGTTAGGGTTAGGGGACGGGGACGGTTTAGGGTCCAGGTGAGGGTACGACAACGCTTTAGGGGGAGCGTACGTGTGAGGGCGCGGGTTAGTGTCAGCGTACGGGTTAGGATTAGGGGACGGGTGAGGGTCAGGCTTCGGGGAAGGGTTAGGGTTAGGGTTCGGGCTAGGGTTAGGGTTAGGGGACGGGGACGGTTTAGGGTCCAGGTGAGGGTACGACAACGCTTTAGGGGGAGCGTACGTGTGAGGGCGCGGGTTAGTGTCAGCGTACGGGTTAGGATTAGGGGACGGGTGAGGGTCAGGCTTCGGGGAAGGGTTAGGGTTAGGGTTCGGGCTAGGGTTAGGGTTAGGGGACGGGGACGGTTTAGGGTCCAGGTGAGGGTACGACAACGTTTTAGGGGGAGCGTACGTGTGAGGGCGCGGGTTAGTGTCAGCGTACGGGTTAGGATTAGGGGACGGGTGAGGGTCAGGCTTCGGGGAAGGGTTAGGGTTAGGGTTCGGGCTAGGGTTAGGGTTAGGGGACGGGGACGGTTTAGGGTCCAGGTGAGGGTACGACAACGCTTTAGGGGGAGCGTACGTGTGAGGGCGCGGGTTAGTGTCAGCGTACGGGTTAGGATTAGGGGACGGGTGAGGGTCAGGCTTCGGGGCAGGGTTAGGGTTAGGATTCGGGCTAGGGTTAGGGTTAGGGGACGGGGACGGTTTAGGGTCCAGGTGAGGGTACGACAACGCTTTAGGGGGAGCGTACGTGTGAGGGCGCGGGTTAGTGTCAGCGTACGGGTTAGGATTAGGGGACGGGTGAGGGTCAGGCTTCGGGGAAGGGTTAGGGTTAGGGTTCGGGCTAGGGTTAGGGTTAGGGGACGGGGACGGTTTAGGGTCCAGGTGAGGGTACGACAACGCTTTAGGGGGAGCGTACGTGTGAGGGCGCGGGTTAGTGTCAGCGTACGGGTTAGGATTAGGGGACGGGTGAGGGTCAGGCTTCGGGGCAGGGTTAGGGTTAGGGTTCGGGCTAGGGTTAGGGTTAGGGGACGGGGACGGTTTAGGGTCCAGGTGAGGGTACGACAACGCTTTAGGGGGAGCGTACGTGTGAGGGCGCGGGTTAGTGTCAGCGTACGGGTTAGGATTAGGGGACGGGTGAGGGTCAGGCTTCGGGGAAGGGTTAGGGTTAGGGTTCGGGCTAGGGTTAGGGTTAGGGGACGGGGACGGTTTAGGGTCCAGGTGAGGGTACGACAACGCTTTAGGGGGAGCGTACCTGTGAGGGCGCGGGTTAGTGTCAGCGTACGGGTTAGGATTAGGGGACGGGTGAGGGTCAGGCTTCGGGGAAGGGATAGGGTTAGGGTTCGGGCTAGGGTTAGGGTTATGGGACGGGGACGGTTTAGGGTCCAGGTGAGGGTACGACAATGCTTTAGGGGGAGCGTACGTGTGAGGGCGCGGGTTAGTGTCAGCATACGGGTTAGGATTAGGGGACGGGTGAGGGTCAGGCTTCGGGGAAGGGTTAGGGTTAGGGTTCGGGCTAGGGTTAGGGTTAGGGGACGGGGACGGTTTAGGGTCCAGGTGAGGGTACGACAACGCTTTAAGGGGAGCGTACGTGTGAGGGCGCGGGTTAGTGTCAGCGTACGGGTTAGGATTAGGGGACGGGTGAGGGTCAGGCTTCGGGGAAGGGTTAGGGTTAGGGTTCGGGCTAGGGTTAGGGTTAGGGGACGGGGACGGTTTAGGGTCCAGGTGAGGGTACGACAACGCTTTAGGGGGAGCGTACGTGTGAGGGCGCGGGTTAGTGTCAGCGTACGGGTTAGGATTAGGGGACGGGTGAGGGTCAGGCTTCGGGGAAGGGTTAGGTTTAGGGTTCGGGCTAGGGTTAGGGTTAGGGGACGGGGACGGTTTAGGGTCCAGGTGAGGGTACGACAACGCTTTAGGGGGAGCGTACGTGTGAGGGCGCGGGTTAGTGTCAGCGTACGGGTTAGGATTAGGGGACGGGTGAGGGTCAGGCTTCGGGTAAGGGTTAGGGTTAGGGTTCGGGCTAGGGTTAGGGTTATGGGACGGGGACGGTTTAGGGTCCAGGTGAGGGTACGACAACGCTTTAGGGGGAGCGTACGTGTGAGGGCGCGGGTTAGTGTCAGCGTACGGGTTAGGATTAGGGGACGGGTGAGGGTCAGGCTTCGGGGCAGGGTTAGGGTTAGGGTTCGGGCTAGGGTTAGGGTTAGGGGACGGGGACAGTTTAGGGTCCAGGTGAGGGTACGACAACGCTTTAGGGGGAGCGTACGTGTGAGGGCGCGGGTTAGTTTCAGCGTACGGGTTAGGATTAGGGGACGGGTAAGGGTCAGGCTTCGGGGAAGGGTTAGGGTTAGGGTTCGGGCTAGGGTTAGGGTTAGGGGACGGGGACGGTTTAGGGTCCAGGTGAGGGTACGACAACGCTTTAGGGGGAGCGTACGTGTGAGGGCGCGGGTTAGTGTCAGCGTACGGGTTAGGATTAGGGGACGGGTGAGGGTCAGGCTTCGGGGAAGGGTTAGGGTTAGGGTTCGGGCTAGGGTTAGGGTTAGGGGACGGGGACGGTTTAGGGTCCAGGTGAGGGTACGACAACGCTTTAGGGGGAGCGTACGTGTGAGGGCGCGGGTTAGTGTCAGCGTACGGGTTAGGATTAGGGGACGGGTGAGGGTCAGGCTTCGGGGAAGGGTTAGGGTTAGTGTTCGGGCTAGGGTTAGGGTTAGGGGACGGGGACGGTTTAGGGTCCAGGTGAGGGTACGACAACGCTTTAGGGGGAGCGTACGTGTGAGGGCGCGGGTTAGTGTCAGCGTACGGGTTAGGATTAGGGGACGGGTGAGGGTCAGGCTTCGGGGCAGGGTTAGGGTTAGGGTTCGGGCTAGGGTTAGGGTTAGGGGACGGGGACGGTTTAGGGTCCAGGTGAGGGTACGACAACGCTTTAGGGGGAGCGTACGTGTGAGGGCGCGGGTTAGTGTCAGCGTACGGGTTAGGATTAGGGGACGGGTGAGGGTCAGGCTTCGGGGAAGGGTTAGGGTTAGGGTTCGGGCTAGGGTTAGGGTTAGGGGACGGGGACGGTTTAGGGTCCAGGTGAGGGTACGACAACGCTTTAGGGGGAGCGTACGTGTGAGGGCGCGGGTTAGTGTCAGCGTACGGGTTAGGATTAGGGGACGGGTGAGGGTCAGGCTTCGGGGAAGTGTTAGGGTTAGGGTTCGGGCTAGGGTTAGGGTTAGGGGACGGGGACGGTTTAGGGTCCAGGTGAGGGTACGACAACGCTTTAGGGGGAGCGTACGTGTGAGGGCGCGGGTTAGTGTCAGCGTACGGGTTAGGATTAGGGGACGGGTGAGTGTCAGGCTTCGGGGCAGGGTTAGGGTTAGGGTTCGGGCTAGGGTTAGGGTTAGGGGACGGGGACGGTTTAGGGTCCAGGTGAGGGTACGACAACGCTTTACGGGGACCGTACGTGTGAGGGCGCGGGTTAGTGTCAGCGTACGGGTTAGGATTAGGGGACGGGTGAGGGTCAGGCTTCGGGGAAGGGTTAGGGTTAGGGTTCGGGCTAGGGTTAGGGTTAGGGGACGGGGACGGTTTAGGGTCCAGGTGAGGGTACGACAACGCTTTAGGGGGAGCGTACGTGTGAGGGCGCGCGTTAGTGTCAGCGTACGGGTTAGGATTAGGGGACGGGTGAGGGTCAGGCTTCGGGGAAGGGTTAGGGTTAGGGTTCGGGCTAGGGTTAGGGTTAGGGGACGGGGACGGTTTAGGGTCCAGGTGAGGGTACGACAACGCTTTAGGGGGAGCGTACGTGTGAGGGCGCGGGTTAGTGTCAGCGTAAGGGTTAGGATTAGGGGACGGGTGAGGGTCAGGCTTCGGGGAAGGGTTAGGTTTAGGGTTCGGGCTAGGGTTAGGGTTAGGGGACGGGGACGGTTTAGGGTCCAGGTGAGGGTACGACAACGCTTTAGGGGGAGCGTACGTGTGAGGGCGCGGGTTAGTGTCAGCGTACGGGTTAGGATTAGGGGACGGGTGAGGGTCAGGCTTCGGGGAAGGGTTAGGGTTAGGGTTCGGGCTAGGGTTAGGGTTAGGGGACAGGGACGGTTTAGGGTCCAGGTGAGGGTACGACAACGCTTTAGGGGGAGCGTACGTGTGAGGGCGCGGGTTAGTGTCAGCGTAAGTGTTAGGATTAGGGGACGGGTGAGGGTCAGGCTTCGGGGAAGGGTTAGGGTTAGGGTTCGGGCTAGGGTTAGGGTTAGGGGACGGGGACGGTTTAGGGTCCAGGTGAGGGTACGACAACGCTTTAGGGGGAGCGTACGTGTGAGGGCGCGGGTTAGTGTCAGCGTACGGGTTAGGATTAGGGGACGGGTGAGGGTCAGGCTTCGGGGCAGGTTTAGGGTTAGGGTTCGGGCTAGGGTTAGGGTTAGGGGACGGGGACGGTTTAGGGTCCAGGTGAGGGTACGACAACGCTTTAGGGGGAGCGTACGTGTGAGGGCGCGGGTTAGTGTCAGCGTACGGGTTAGGATTAGGGGACGGGTGAGGGTCAGGCTTCGGGGAAGGGTTAGGGTTAGGGTTCGGGCTAGGGTTAGGGTTAGGGGACGGGGACGGTTTAGGGTCCAGGTGAGGGTACGACAACGCTTTAGGGGGAGCGTACTTGTGAGGGCGCGGGTTAGTGTCAGCGTACGGGTTAGGATTAGGGGACGGGTGAGGGTCAGGCTTCGGGGCAGGGTTAGGGTTAGGGTTCGGGCTAGGGTTAGGGTTAGGGGACGGGGACGGTTTAGGGTCCAGGTGAGGGTACGACAACGCTTTAGGGGGAGCGTACGTGTGAGGGCGCGGGTTAGTGTCAGCGTACGGGTTAGGATTAGGGGACGGGTGAGGGTCAGGCTTCGGGGAAGGGTTAGGGTTAGGGTTCGGGCTAGGGTTAGGTTTAGGGGACGGGGACGGTTTAGGGTCCAGGTGAGGGTACGACAACGCTTTAGGGGGAGCGTACGTGTGAGGGCGCGGGTTAGTGTCAGCGTACGGGTTAGGATTAGGGGACGGGTTTGGGTCAGGCTTCGGGGAAGTGTTAGGGTTAGGGTTCGGGCTAGGGTTAGGGTTAGGGGACGGGGACGGTTTAGGGTCCAGGTGAGGGTACGACAACGCTTTAGGGGGAGCGTACGTGTGAGGGCGCGGGTTAGTGTCAGCGTACGGGTTAGGATTAGTGGACGGGTGAGGGTCAGGCTTCAGGGCAGGGTTAGGGTTAGGGTTCGGGCTAGGGTTAGGGTTAGGGGACGGGGACGGTTTAGGGTCCAGGTGAGGGTACGACAACGCTTTAGGGGGAGCGTACGTGTGAGGGCGCGGGTTAGTGTCAGCGTACGGGTTAGGATTAGGGGACGGGTGAGGGTCAGGCTTCGGGGAAGGGTTAGGGTTAGGGTTCGGGCTAGGGTTAGGGTTAGGGGACGGGGACGGTTTAGGGTCCAGGTGAGGGTACGACAACGCTTTAGGGGGAGCGTACGTGTGAGGGCGCGCGTTAGTGTCAGCGTACGGGTTAGGATTAGGGGACGGGTGAGGGTCAGGCTTCGGGGAAGGGTTAGGGTTAGGGTTCGGGCTAGGGTTAGGGTTAGGGGACGGGGACGGTTTAGGGTCCAGGTGAGGGTACGACAACGCTTTAGGGGGAGCGTACGTGTGAGGGCGCGGGTTAGTGTCAGCGTACGGGTTAGGATTAGGGGACGGGTGAGGGTCAGGCTTCGGGGAAGGGTTAGGGTTAGGGTTCGGGCTAGGGTTAGGGTTAGGGGACGGGGACGGTTTAGGGTCCAGGTGAGGGTACGACAACGCTTTAGGGGGAGCGTACGTGTGAGGGCGCGGGTTAGTGTCAGCGTACGGGTTAGGATTAGGGGACGGGTGAGGGTCAGGCTTCGGGGCAGGGTTAGGGTTAGGGTTCGGGCTAGGGTTAGGGTTAGGAGACGGGGACGGTTTAGGGTCCAGGTGAGGGTACGACAACGCTTTAGGGGGACCGTACGTGTGAGGGCGCGGGTTAGTGTCAGCGTACGGGTTAGGATTAGGGGACGGGTGAGGGTCAGGCTTCGGGGAAGGGTTAGGGTTAGGGTTCGGGCTAGGGTTAGGGTTAGGGGACGGGGACGGTTTAGGGTCCAGGTGAGGGTACGACAACGCTTTAGGGGGAGCGTACGTGTGAGGGCGCGCGTTAGTGTCAGCGTACGGGTTAGGATTAGGGGACGGGTGAGGGTCAGGCTTCGGGGAAGGGTTAGGGTTAGGGTTCGGGCTAGGGTTAGGGTTAGGGGACGGGGACGGTTTAGGGTCCAGGTGAGGGTACGACAACGCTTTAGGGGGAGCGTACGTGTGAGGGCGCGGGTTAGTGTCAGCGTAAGGGTTAGGATTAGGGGACGGGTGAGGGTCAGGCTTCGGGGAAGGGTTAGGGTTAGGGTTCGGGCTAGGGTTAGGGTTAGGGGACGGGGACGGTTTAGGGTCCAGGTGAGGGTACGACAACGCTTTAGGGGGAGCGTACGTGTGAGGGCGCGGGTTAGTGTCAGCGTACGGGTTAGGATTAGGGGACGGGTGAGGGTCAGGCTTCGGGGCAGGGTTAGGGTTAGGGTTCGGGCTAGGGTTAGGGTTAGGGGATGGGGACGGTTTAGGGTCCAGGTGAGGGTACGACAACGCTTTAGGGGGAGCGTACGTGTGAGGGCGCGGGTTAGTGTCAGCGTACGGGTTAGGATTAGGGGACGGGTGAGGGTCAGGCTTCGGGGAAGGGTTAGGGTTAGGGTTCGGGCTAGGGTTAGGGTTAGGGGACGGGGACGGTTTAGGGTCCAGGTGAGGGTACGACAACGCTTTAGGGGGAGCGTACTTGTGAGGGCGCGGGTTAGTGTCAGCGTACGGGTTAGGATTAGGTGACGGGTGAGGGTCAGGCTTCGGGGCAGGGTTAGGGTTAGGGTTCGGGCTAGGGTTAGGGTTAGGGGACGGGGACGGTTTAGGGTCCAGGTGAGGGTACGACAACGCTTTAGGGGGAGCGTACGTGTGAGGGCGCGGGTTAGTGTCAGCGTACGGGTTAGGATTAGGGGACGGGTGAGGGTCAGGCTTCGGGGAAGGGTTAGGGTTAGGGTTCGGGCTAGGGTTAGGGTTAGGGGACGGGGACGGTTTAGGGTCCAGGTGAGGGTACGACAACGCTTTAGGGGGAGCGTACGTGTGAGGGCGCGGGTTAGTGTCAGCGTACGGGTTAGGATTAGGGGACGGGTGAGGGTCAGGCTTCGGGGAAGTGTTAGGGTTAGGGTTCGGGCTAGGGTTAGGGTTAGGGGACGGGGACGGTTTAGGGTCCAGGTGAGGGTACGACAACGCTTTAGGGGGAGCGTACGTGTGAGGGCGCGGGTTAGTGTCAGCGTACGGGTTAGGATTAGGGGACGGGTGAGGGTCAGGCTTCGGGGCAGGGTTAGGGTTAGGGTTCGGGCTAGGGTTAGGGTTAGGGGACGGGGACGGTTTAGGGTCCAGGTGAGGGTACGACAACGCTTTAGGTGGAGCATACGTGTGAGGGCGCGGGTTAGTGTCAGCGTACGGGTTAGGATTAGGGGACGGGTGAGGGTCAGGCTTCGGGGAAGGGTTAGGGTTAGGGTTCGGGCTAGGGTTAGGGTTAGGGGACGGGGACGGTTTAGGGTCCAGGTGAGGGTACGACAACGCTTTAGGGGGAGCGTACGTGTGAGGGCGCGCGTTAGTGTCAGCGTACGGGTTAGGATTAGGGGACGGGTGAGGGTCAGGCTTCGGGGAAGGGTTAGGGTTAGGGTTCGGGCTAGGGTTAGGGTTCGGGGACGGGGACGGTTTAGGGTCCAGGTGAGGGTACGACAACGCTTTAGGGGGAGCGTACGTGTGAGGGCGCGGGTTAGTGTCAGCGTACGGGTTAGGATTAGGGGACGGGTGAGGGTCAGGCTTCGGGGAAGGGTTAGGGTTAGGGTTCGGGCTAGGGTTAGGGTTAGGGGACGGGGACGGTTTAGGGTCCAGGTGAGGGTACGACAACGCTTTAGGGGGAGCGTACGTGTGAGGGCGCGGGTTAGTGTCAGCGTACGGGTTAGGATTAGGGGACGGGTGAGGGTCAGGCTTCGGGGCAGGGTTAGGGTTAGGGTTCGGGCTAGGGTTAGGGTTAGGGGACGGGGACGGTTTAGGGTCCAGGTGAGGGTACGACAACGCTTTAGGGGGACCGTACGTGTGAGGGCGCGGGTTAGTGTCAGCGTACGGGTTAGGATTAGGGGACGGGTGAGGGTCAGGCTTCGGGGAAGGGTTAGGGTTAGGGTTCGGGCTAGGGTTAGGGTTAGGGGACGGGGACGGTTTAGGGTCCAGGTGAGGGTACGACAACGCTTTAGGGGGAGCGTACGTGTGAGGGCGCGCGTTAGTGTCAGCGTACGGGTTAGGATTAGGGGACGGGTGAGGGTCAGGCTTCGGGGAAGGGTTAGGGTTAGGGTTCGGGCTAGGGTTAGGGTTAGGGGACGGGGACGGTTTAGGGTCCAGGTGAGGGTACGACAACGCTTTAGGGGGAGCGTACGTGTGAGGGCGCGGGTTAGTGTCAGCGTAAGGGTTAGGATTAGGGGACGGGTGAGGGTCAGGCTTCGGGGAAGGGTTAGGTTTAGGGTTCGGGCTAGGGTTAGGGTTAGGGGACGGGGACGGTTTAGGGTCCAGGTGAGGGTATGACAACGCTTTAGGGGGAGCGTACGTGTGAGGGCGCGGGTTAGTGTCAGCTTAAGGGTTAGGATTAGGGGACGGGTGAGGGTCAGGCTTCGGGGAAGGGTTAGGGTTAGGGTTCGGGCTAGGGATAGGGTTAGGGGACGGGGACGGTTTAGGGTCCAGGTGAGGGTACGACAACGCTTTAGGGGGAGCGTACGTGTGAGGGCGCGGGTTAGTGTCAGCGTACGGGTTAGGATTATGGGACGGGTGAGGGTCAGGCTTCGGGGAAGGGTTAGGGTTAGGGTTCGGGCTAGGGTTAGGGTTAGGGGACAGGGACGGTTTAGGGTCCAGGTGAGGGTACGACAACGCTTTAGGGGGAGCGTACGTGTGAGGGCGCGGGTTAGTGTCAGCGTAAGGGTTAGGATTAGGGGACGGGTGAGGGTCAGGCTTCGGGGAAGGGTTAGGGTTAGGGTTCGGGCTAGGGTTAGGGTTAGGGGACGGGGACGGTTTAGGGTCCAGGTGAGGGTACGACAACGCTTTAGGGGGAGCGTACGTGTGAGGGCGCGGGTTAGTGTCAGCGTACGGGTTAGGATTAGGGGACGGGTGAGGGTCAGGCTTCGGGGCAGGGTTAGGGTTAGGGTTCGGGCTAGGGTTAGGGTTAGGGGACGGGGACGGTTTAGGGTCCAGGTGAGGGTACGACAACGCTTTAGGTGGATCGTACGTGTGAGGGCGCGGGTTAGTGTCAGCGTACGGGTTAGGATTAGGGGACGGGTGAGGGTCAGGCTTCGGGGAAGGGTTAGGGTTAGGGTTCGGGCTAGGGTTAGGGTTAGGGGACGGGGACGGTTTAGGGTCCAGGTGAGGGTACGACAACGCTTTAGGGGGAGCGTACGTGTGAGGGCGTGGGTTAGTGTCAGCGTACGGGTTAGGATTAGGGGACGGGTGAGGGTCAGGCTTCGGGGCAGGGTTAGGGTTAGGGTTCGGGCTAGGGTTAGGGTTAGGGGACGGGGACGGTTTAGGGTCCAGGTGAGGGTACGACAACGCTTTAGGGGGAGCGTACGTGTGAGGGCGCGGGTTAGTGTCAGCGTACGGGTTAGGATTAGGGGACGGGTGAGGGTCAGGCTTCGGGGAAGGGTTAGGGTTAGGGTTCGGGCTAGGGTTAGGGTTAGGGGACGGGGACGGTTTAGGGTCCAGGTGAGGGTACGACAACGCTTTAGGGGGAGCGTACGTGTGAGAGCGCGGGTTAGTGTCAGCGTACGGGTTAGGATTAGGGGACGGGTGAGGGTCAGGCTTCGGGGAAGTGTTAGGGTTAGGGTTCGGGCTAGGGTTAGGGTTAGGGGACGGGGACGGTTTAGGGTCCAGGTGAGGGTACGACAACGCTTTAGGGGGAGCGTACGTGTGAGGGCGCGGGTTAGTGTCAGCGTACGGGTTAGGATTAGGGGACGGGTGAGGGTCAGGCTTCGGGGCAGGGTTAGGGATAGGGTTCGGGCTAGGGTTAGGGTTAGGGGACGGGGACGGTTTAGGGTCCAGGTGAGGGTACGACAACGCTTTAGGGGGACCGTACGTGTGAGGGCGCGGGTTAGTGTCAGCGTACGGGTTAGGATTAGGGGACGGGTGAGGGTCAGGCTTCGGGGAAGGGTTAGGGTTAGGGTTCGGGCTAGGGTTAGGGTTAGGGGACGGGGACGGTTTAGGGTCCAGGTGAGGGTACGACAACGCTTTAGGGGGAGCGAACGTGTGAGGGCGCGCGTTAGTGTCAGCGTACGGGTTAGGATTAGGGGACGGGTGAGGGTCAGGCTTCGGGGAAGGGTTAGGGTTAGGGTTCGGGCTAGGGTTAGGGTTAGGGGACGGGGACGGTTTAGGGTCCAGGTGAGGGTACGACAACGCTTTAGGGGGAGCGTACGTGTGAGGGCGCGGGTTAGTGTCAGCGTACGGGTTAGGATTAGGGGACGGGTGAGGGTCAGGCTTCGGGGAAGGGTTAGGGTTAGGGTTCGGGCTAGGGTTAGGGTTAGGGGACGGGGACGGTTTAGGGTCCAGGTGAGGGTACGACAACGCTTTAGGGGGAGCGTACGTGTGAGGGCGCGGGTTAGTGTCAGCGTACGGGTTAGGATTAGGGGACGGGTGAGGGTCAGGCTTCGGGGCAGGGTTAGGGTTAGGGTTCGGGCTAGGGTTAGGGTTAGGGGACGGGGACGGTTTAGGGTCCAGGTGAGGGTACGACAACGCTTTAGGGGGAGCGTACGTGTGAGGGCGCGGGTTAGTGTCAGCGTACGGGTTAGGATTAGGGGACGGGTGAGGGTCAGGCTTCGGGGAAGGGTTAGGGTTAGGGTTCGGGCTAGGGTTAGGGTTAGGGGACGGGGACGGTTTAGGGTCCAGGTGAGGGTACGACAACGCTTTAGGGGGAGCGTACGTGTGAGGGCGCGGGTTAGTGTCAGCGTACGGGTTAGGATTAGGGGACGGGTGAGGGTCAGGCTTCGGGGAAGTGTTAGGGTTAGGGTTCGGGCTAGGGTTAGGGTTAGGGGACGGGGACGGTTTAGGGTCCAGGTGAGGGTACGACAACGCTTTAGGGGGAGCGTACGTGTGAGGGCGCGGGTTAGTGTCAGCGTACGGGTTAGGATTAGGGGACGGGTGAGGGTCAGGCTTCAGGGCAGGGTTAGGGTTAGGGTTCGGGCTAGGGTTAGGGTTAGGGGACGGGGACGGTTTAGGGTCCAGGTGAGGGTACGACAACGCTTTAGGGGGAGCGTACGTGTGAGGGCGCGCGTTAGTGTCAGCGTACGGGTTAGGATTAGGGGACGGGTGAGGGTCAGGCTTCGGGGAAGGGTTAGGGTTAGGGTTCGGGCTAGGGTTAGGGTTAGGGGACGGGGACGGTTTAGGGTCCAGGTGAGGGTACGACAACGCTTTAGGGGGAGCGTACGTGTGAGGGCGCGGGTTAGTGTCAGCGTAAGGGTTAGGATTAGGGGACGGGTGAGGGTCAGGCTTCGGGGAAGGGTTAGGTTTAGGGTTCGGGCTAGGGTTAGGGTTAGGGGACGGGGACGGTTTAGGGTCCAGGTGAGGGTACGACAACGCTTTAGGGGGAGCGTACGTGTGAGGGCGCGGGTTAGTGTCAGCTTAAGGGTTAGGATTAGGGGACGGGTGAGGGTCAGGCTTCGGGGAAGGGTTAGGGTTAGGGTTCGGGCTAGGGATAGGGTTAGGGGACGGGGACGGTTTAGGGTCCAGGTGAGGGTACGACAACGCTTTAGGGGGAGCGTACGTGTGAGGGCGCGGGTTAGTGTCAGCGTACGGGTTAGGATTAGGGGACGGGTGAGGGTCAGGCTTCGGGGAAGGGTTAGGGTTAGGGTTCGGGCTAGGGTTAGGGTTAGGGGACAGGGACGGTTTAGGGTCCAGGTGAGGGTACGACAACGCTTTAGGGGGAGCGTACGTGTGAGGGCGCGGGTTAGTGTCAGCGTAAGGGTTAGGATTAGGGGACGGGTGAGCGTCAGGCTTCGGGGAAGGGTTAGGGTTAGGGTTCGGGCTAGGGTTAGGGTTAGGGGACGGGGACGGTTTAGGGTCCAGGTGAGGGTACGACAACGCTTTAGGGGGAGCGTACGTGTGAGGGCGCGGGTTAGTGTCAGCGTACGGGTTAGGATTAGGGGACGGGTGAGGGTCAGGCTTCGGGGCAGGGTTAGGGTTAGGGTTCGGGCTAGGGTTAGGGTTAGGGGACGGGGACGGTTTAGGGTCCAGGTGAGGGTACGACAACGCTTTAGGGGGAGCGTACGTGTGAGGGCGCGGGTTAGTGTCAGCGTACGGGTTAGGATTAGGGGACGGGTGAGGGTCAGGCTTCGGGGCAGGGTTAGGGTTAGGGTTCGGGCTAGGGTTAGGGTTAGGGGACGGGGACGGTTTAGGGTCCAGGTGAGGGTACGACAACGCTTTAGGGAGAGCGTACGTGTGAGGGCGCGGGTTAGTGTCAGCGTACGGGTTAGGATTAGGGGACGGGTGAGGGTCAGGCTTCGGGGAAGTGTTAGGGTTAGGGTTCGGGCTAGGGTTAGGGTTAGGGGACGGGGACGGTTTAGGGTCCAGGTGAGGGTACGACAACGCTTTAGGGGGAGCGTACGTGTGAGGGCGCGGGTTAGTGTCAGCGTACGGGTTAGGATTAGGGGACGGGTGAGGGTCAGGCTTCGGGGCAGGGTTAGGGTTAGGGTTCGGGCTAGGGTTAGGGTTAGGGGACGGGGACGGTTTAGGGTCCAGGTGAGGGTACGACAACGCTTTAGGGGGAGCGTACGTGTGAGGGCGCGGGTTAGTGTCAGCGTACGGGTTAGGATTAGGGGACGGGTGAGGGTCAGGCTTCGGGGAAGGGTTAGGATTAGGGTTCGGGCTAGGGTTAGGGTTAGGGGACAGGGACGGTTTAGGGTCCAGGTGAGGGTACGACAACGCTTTAGGGGGAGCGTACGTGTGAGGGCGCGGGTTAGTGTCAGCGTAAGGGTTAGGATTAGGGGACGGGTGAGCGTCAGGCTTCGGGGAAGGGTTAGGGTTAGGGTTCGGGCTAGGGTTAGGGTTAGGGGACGGGGACGGTTTAGGGTCCAGGTGAGGGTACGACAACGCTTTAGGGGGAGCGTACGTGTGAGGGCGCGGGTTAGTGTCAGCGTACGGGTTAGGATTAGGGGACGGGTGAGGGTCAGGCTTCGGGGCAGGGTTACGGTTAGGGTTCGGGCTAGGGTTAGGGTTAGGGGACGGGGACGGTTTAGGGTCCAGGTGAGGGTACGACAACGCTTTAGGGGGAGCGTACGTGTGAGGGCGCGGGTTAGTGTCAGCGTACGGGTTAGGATTAGGGGACGGGTGAGGGTCAGGCTTCGGGGCAGGGTTAGGGTTAGGGTTCGGGCTAGGGTTAGGGTTAGGGGACGGGGACGGTTTAGGGTCCAGGTGAGGGTACGACAACGCTTTAGGGAGAGCGTACGTGTGAGGGCGCGGGTTAGTGTCAGCGTACGGGTTAGGATTAGGGGACGGGTGAGGGTCAGGCTTCGGGGAAGTGTTAGGGTTAGGGTTCGGGCTAGGGTTAGGGTTAGGGGACGGGGACGGTTTAGGGTCCAGGTGAGGGTACGACAACGCTTTAGGGGGAGCGTACGTGTGAGGGCGCGGGTTAGTGTCAGCGTACGGGTTAGGATTAGGGGACGGGTGAGGGTCAGGCTTCGGGGCAGGGTTAGGGTTAGGGTTCGGGCTAGGGTTAGGGTTAGGGGACGGGGACGGTTTAGGGTCCAGGTGAGGGTACGACAACGCTTTAGGGGGAGCGTACGTGTGAGGGCGCGCGTTAGTGTCAGCGTACGGGTTAGGATTAGGGGACGGGTGAGGGTCAGGCTTCGGGGAAGGGTTAGGGTTAGGGTTCGGGCTAGGGTTAGGGTTAGGGGACGGGGACGGTTTAGGGTCCAGGTGAGGGTACGACAACGCTTTAGGGGGAGCGTACGTGTGAGGGCGCGGGTTAGTGTCAGCGTACGGGTTAGGATTAGGGGACGGGTGAGGGTCAGGCTTCGGGGAAGGGTTAGGGTTAGGGTTCGGGCTAGGGTTAGGGTTAGGGGACGGGGACGGTTTAGGGTCCAGGTGAGGGTACGACAACGCTTTAGGGGGAGCGTACGTGTGAGGGCGCGGGTTAGTGTCAGCGAACGGGTTAGGATTAGGGGACGGGTGAGGGTCAGGCTTCGGGGAAGGGTTAGGGTTAGGGTTTGGGCTAGGGTTAGGGTTAGGGGACGGGGACGGTTTAGGGTCCAGGTGAGGGTACGACAACGCTTTAGGGGGAGCGTACGTGTGAGGGCGCGGGTTAGTGTCAGCGTACGGGTTAGGATTAGGGGACGGGTGAGGGTCAGGCTTCGGGGCAGGGTTAGGGTTAGGGTTCGGGCTAGGGTTAGGGTTAGGGGACGGGGACGGTTTAGGGTCCAGGTGAGGGTACGACAACGCTTTAGGGGGAGCGTACATGTGAGGGCGCGGGTTAGTGTCAGCGTACGGGTTAGGATTAGGGGACGGGTGAGGGTCAGGCTTCGGGGCAGGGTTAGGGTTAGGGTTCGGGCTAGGGTTAGGGTTAGGGGACGGGGACGGTTTAGGGTCCAGGTGAGGGTACGACAACGCTTTAGGGGGAGCGTACGTGTGAGGGCGCGGGTTAGTGTCAGCGTACGGGTTAGGATTAGGGGACGGGTGAGGGTCAGGCTTCGGGGAAGGGTTAGGGTTAGGGTTCGGGCTAGGTTTAGGGTTAGGGGACGGGGACGGTTTAGGGTCCAGGTGAGGGTACGACAACGCTTTAGGGGGAGCGTACGTGTGAGGGCGCGGGTTAGTGTCAGCATACGGGTTAGGATTAGGGGACGGGTGAGGGTCAGGCTTCGGGGCAGGGTTAGGGTTAGGGTTCGTGCTACGGTTAGGGTTAGGGGACGGGGACGGTTTAGGGTCCAGGTGAGGGTACGACAACGCTTTAGGGGGAGCGTACGTGTGAGGGCGCGGGTTAGTTTCAGCGTACGGGTTAGGATTAGGGGACGGGTGAGGGTCAGGCTTCGGGGCAGGGTTAGGGTTAGGGTTCGGGCTAGGGTTAGGGTTAGGGGACGGGGACGGTTTAGGGTCCAGGTGAGGGTACGACAACGCTTTAGGGTGAGCGTACGTGTGAGGGCGCGGGTTAGTGTCAGCGTACGGGTTAGGATTAGGGGACGGGTGAGGGTCAGGCTTCGGGGAAGGGTTAGGGTTAGGGTTCGGGCTAGGGTTAGGGTTAGGGGACGGGGACGGTTTAGGGTCCAGGTGAGGGTACGACAACGCTTTAGGGGGAGCGTACGTGTGAGGGCGCGCGTTAGTGTCAGCGTACGGGTTAGGATTAGGGGACGGGTGAGGGTCAGGCTTCGGGGAAGGGTTAGGGTTAGGGTTCGGGCTAGGGTTAGGGTTAGGGGACGGGGACGGTTTAGGGTCCAGGTGAGGGTACGACAACGCTTTAGGGGGAGCGTACGTGTGAGGGCGCGGGTTAGTGTCAGCGTAAGGGTTAGGATTAGGGGACGGGTGAGGGTCAGGCTTCGGGGAAGGGTTAGGTTTAGGGTTCGGGCTAGGGTTAGGGTTAGGGGACGGGGACGGTTTAGGGTCCAGGTGAGGGTACGACAACGCTTTAGGGGGAGCGTACGTGTGAGGGCGCGGGTTAGTGTCAGCGTACGGGTTAGGATTAGGGGACGGGTGAGGGTCAGGCTTCGGGGAAGGGTTAGGGTTAGGGTTCGGGCTAGGGTTAGGGTTAGGGGACAGGGACGGTTTAGGGTCCAGGTGAGGGTACGACAACGCTTTAGGGGGAGCGTACGTGTGAGGGCGCGGGTTAGTGTCAGCGTAAGTGTTAGGATTAGGGGACGGGTGAGGGTCAGGCTTCGGGGAAGGGTTAGGGTTAGGGTTCGGGCTAGGGTTAGGGTTAGGGGACGGGGACGGTTTAGGGTCCAGGTGAGGGTACGACAACGCTTTAGGGGGAGCGTACGTGTGAGGGCGCGGGTTAGTGTCAGCGTACGGGTTAGGATTAGGGGACGGGTGAGTGTCAGGCTTCGGGGCAGGGTTAGGGTTAGGGTTCGGGCTAGGGTTAGGGTTAGGGGACGGGGACGGTTTAGGGTCCAGGTGAGGGTACGACAACGCTTTAGGTGGAGCGTACGTGTGAGGGCGCGGGTTAGTGTGAGCGTACGGGTTAGGATTAGGGGACGGGTGAGGGTCAGGCTTCGGGGAAGGGTTAGGGTTAGGGTTCGGGCTAGGGTTAGGGTTAGGGGACGGGGACGGTTTAGGGTCCAGGTGAGGGTACGACAACGCTTTAGGGGGAGCGTACGTGTGAGGGCGCGGGTTAGTGTCAGCGTACGGGTTAGGATTAGGGGACGGGTGAGGGTCAGGCTTCGGGGCAGGGTTAGGGTTAGGGTTCGGGCTAGGGTTAGGGTTAGGGGACGGGGACGGTTTAGGGTCCAGGTGAGGGTACGACAACGCTTTAGGGGGAGCGTACGTGTGAGGGCGCGGGTTAGTGTCAGCGTACGGGTTAGGATTAGGGGACGGGTGAGGGTCAGGCTTCGGGGCAGGGTTAGGGTTAGGGTTCGGGCTAGGGTTAGGGTTAGGGGACGGGGACGGTTTAGGGTCCAGGTGAGGGTACGACAACGCTTTAGGGTGAGCGTACGTGTGAGGGCGCGGGTTAGTGTCAGCGTACGGGTTAGGATTAGGGGACGGGTGAGGGTCAGGCTTCGGGGAAGGGTTAGGGTTAGGGTTCGGGCTAGGGTTAGGGTTAGGGGACGGGGACGGTTTAGGGTCCAGGTGAGGGTACGACAACGCTTTAGGGGGAGCGTACGTGTGAGGGCGCGCGTTAGTGTCAGCGTACGGGTTAGGATTAGGGGACGGGTGAGGGTCAGGCTTCGGGGAAGGGTTAGGGTTAGGGTTCGGGCTAGGGTTAGGGTTAGGGGACGGGGACGGTTTAGGGTCCAGGTGAGGGTACGACAACGCTTTAGGGGGAGCGTACGTGTGAGGGCGCGGGTTAGTGTCAGCGTAAGGGTTAGGATTAGGGGACGGGTGAGGGTCAGGCTTCGGGGAAGGGTTAGGTTTAGGGTTCGGGCTAGGGTTAGGGTTAGGGGACGGGGACGGTTTAGGGTCCAGGTGAGGGTACGACAACGCTTTAGGGGGAGCGTACGTGTGAGGGCGCGGGTTAGTGTCAGCGTACGGGTTAGGATTAGGGGACGGGTGAGGGTCAGGCTTCGGGGAAGGGTTAGGGTTAGGGTTCGGGCTAGGGTTAGGGTTAGGGGACAGGGACGGTTTAGGGTCCAGGTGAGGGTACGACAACGCTTTAGGGGGAGCGTACGTGTGAGGGCGCGGGTTAGTGTCAGCGTAAGTGTTAGGATTAGGGGACGGGTGAGGGTCAGGCTTCGGGGAAGGGTTAGGGTTAGGGTTCGGGCTAGGGTTAGGGTTAGGGGACGGGGACGGTTTAGGGTCCAGGTGAGGGTACGACAACGCTTTAGGGGGAGCGTACGTGTGAGGGCGCGGGTTAGTGTCAGCGTACGGGTTAGGATTAGGGGACGGGTGAGTGTCAGGCTTCGGGGCAGGGTTAGGGTTAGGGTTCGGGCTAGGGTTAGGGTTAGGGGACGGGGACGGTTTAGGGTCCAGGTGAGGGTACGACAACGCTTTAGGTGGAGCGTACGTGTGAGGGCGCGGGTTAGTGTGAGCGTACGGGTTAGGATTAGGGGACGGGTGAGGGTCAGGCTTCGGGGAAGGGTTAGGGTTAGGGTTCGGGCTAGGGTTAGGGTTAGGGGACGGGGACGGTTTAGGGTCCAGGTGAGGGTACGACAACGCTTTAGGGGGAGCGTACGTGTGAGGGCGCGGGTTAGTGTCAGCGTACGGGTTAGGATTAGGGGACGGGTGAGGGTCAGGCTTCGGGGCAGGGTTAGGGTTAGGGTTCGGGCTAGGGTTAGGGTTAGGGGACGGGGACGGTTTAGGGTCCAGGTGAGGGTACGACAACGCTTTAGGGGGAGCGTACGTGTGAGGGCGCGGGTTAGTGTCAGCGTACGGGTTAGGATTAGGGGACGGGTGAGGGTCAGGCTTCGGGGCAGGGTTAGGGTTAGGGTTCGGGCTAGGGTTAGGGTTAGGGGACGGGGACGGTTTAGGGTCCAGGTGAGGGTACGACAACGCTTTAGGGAGAGCGTACGTGTGAGGGCGCGGGTTAGTGTCAGCGTACGGGTTAGGATTAGGGGACGGGTGAGGGTCAGGCTTCGGGGAAGTGTTAGGGTTAGGGTTCGGGCTAGGGTTAGGGTTAGGGGACGGGGACGGTTTAGGGTCCAGGTGAGGGTACGACAACGCTTTAGGGGGAGCGTACGTGTGAGGGCGCGGGTTAGTGTCAGCGTACGGGTTAGGATTAGGGGACGGGTGAGGGTCAGGCTTCGGGGCAGGGTTAGGGTTAGGGTTCGGGCTAGGGTTAGGGTTAGGGGACGGGGACGGTTTAGGGTCCAGGTGAGGGTACGACAACGCTTTAGGGGGAGCGTACGTGTGAGGGCGCACGTTAGTGTCAGCGTACGGGTTAGGATTAGGGGACGGGTGAGGGTCAGGCTTCGGGGAAGGGTTAGGGTTAGGGTTCGGGCTAGGGTTAGGGTTAGGGGACGGGGACGGTTTAGGGTCCAGGTGAGGGTACGACAACGCTTTAGGGGGAGCGTACGTGTGAGGGCGCGGGTTAGTGTCAGCGTACGGGTTAGGATTAGGGGACGGGTGAGGGTCAGGCTTCGGGGAAGGGTTAGGGTTAGGGTTCGGGCTAGGGTTAGGGTTAGGGGACGGGGACGGTTTAGGGTCCAGGTGAGGGTACGACAACGCTTTAGGGGGAGCGTACGTGTGAGGGCGCGGGTTAGTGTCAGGGAACGGGTTAGGATTAGGGGACGGGTGAGGGTCAGGCTTCGGGGAAGGGTTAGGGTTAGGGTTTGGGCTAGGGTTAGGGTTAGGGGACGGGGACGGTTTAGGGTCCAGGTGAGGGTACGACAACGCTTTAGGGGGAGCGTACGTGTGAGGGCGCGGGTTAGTGTCAGCGTACGGGTTAGGATTAGGGGACGGGTGAGGGTCAGGCTTCGGGGCAGGGTTAGGGTTAGGGTTCGGGCTAGGGTTAGGGTTAGGGGACGGGGACGGTTTAGGGTCCAGGTGAGGGTACGACAACGCTTTAGGGGGAGCGTACATGTGAGGGCGCGGGTTAGTGTCAGCGTACGGGTTAGGATTAGGGGACGGGTGAGGGTCAGGCTTCGGGGCAGGGTTAGGGTTAGGGTTCGGGCTAGGGTTAGGGTTAGGGGACGGGGACGGTTTAGGGTCCAGGTGAGGGTACGACAACGCTTTAGGGGGAGCGTACGTGTGAGGGCGCGGGTTAGTGTCAGCGTACGGGTTAGGATTAGGGGACGGGTGAGGGTCA
Organism: Grampus griseus; assembly: GCF_964374135.1. Classification (NCBI taxonomy): domain Eukaryota; kingdom Metazoa; phylum Chordata; class Mammalia; order Artiodactyla; family Delphinidae; genus Grampus; species Grampus griseus. The sequence continues at coordinate 63,516 of NW_028132847.1, forward strand.
GGCTTCGGGGAAGGGTTAGGGTTAGGGTTCGGGCTAGGTTTAGGGTTAGGGGACGGGGACGGTTTAGGGTCCAGGTGAGGGTACGACAACGCTTTAGGGGGAGCGTACGTGTGAGGGCGCGGGTTAGTGTCAGCATACGGGTTAGGATTAGGGGACGGGTGAGGGTCAGGCTTCGGGGCAGGGTTAGGGTTAGGGTTCGTGCTACGGTTAGGGTTAGGGGACGGGGACGGTTTAGGGTCCAGGTGAGGGTACGACAACGCTTTAGGGGGAGCGTACGTGTGAGGGCGCGGGTTAGTTTCAGCGTACGGGTTAGGATTAGGGGACGGGTGAGGGTCAGGCTTCGGGGCAGGGTTAGGGTTAGGGTTCGGGCTAGGGTTAGGGTTAGGGGACGGGGACGGTTTAGGGTCCAGGTGAGGGTACGACAACGCTTTAGGGTGAGCGTACGTGTGAGGGCGCGGGTTAGTGTCAGCGTACGGGTTAGGATTAGGGGACTGGTGAGGGTCAGGCTTCGGGGAAGGGTTAGGGTTAGGGTTCGGGCTAGGGTTAGGGTTAGGGGACGGGGACGGTTTAGGGTCCAGGTGAGGGTACGACAACGCTTTAGGGGGAGCGTACGTGTGAGGGCGCGCGTTAGTGTCAGCGTACGGGTTAGGATTAGGGGACGGGTGAGGGTCAGGCTTCGGGGAAGGGTTAGGGTTAGGGTTCGGGCTAGGGTTAGGGTTAGGGGACGGGGACGGTTTAGGGTCCAGGTGAGGGTACGACAACGCTTTAGGGGGAGCGTACGTGTGAGGGCGCGGGTTAGTGTCAGCGTAAGGGTTAGGATTAGGGGACGGGTGAGGGTCAGGCTTCGGGGAAGGGTTAGGTTTAGGGTTCGGGCTAGGGTTAGGGTTAGGGGACGGGGACGGTTTAGGGTCCAGGTGAGGGTACGACAACGCTTTAGGGGGAGCGTACGTGTGAGGGCGCGGGTTAGTGTCAGCGTACGGGTTAGGATTAGGGGACGGGTGAGGGTCAGGCTTCGGGGAAGGGTTAGGGTTAGGGTTCGGGCTAGGGTTAGGGTTAGGGGACAGGGACGGTTTAGGGTCCAGGTGAGGGTACGACAACGCTTTAGGGGGAGCGTACGTGTGAGGGCGCGCGTTAGTGTCAGCGTACGGGTTAGGATTAGGGGACGGGTGAGGGTCAGGCTTCGGGGAAGGGTTAGGGTTAGGGTTCGGGCTAGGGTTAGGGTTAGGGGACGGGGACGGTTTAGGGTCCAGGTGAGGGTACGACAACGCTTTAGGGGGAGCGTACGTGTGAGGGCGCGGGTTAGTGTCAGCGTACGGGTTAGGATTAGGGGACGGGTGAGGGTCAGGCTTCGGGGCAGGTTTAGGGTTAGGGTTCGGGCTAGGGTTAGGGTTAGGGGACGGGGACGGTTTAGGGTCCAGGTGAGGGTACGACAACGCTTTAGGGGGAGCGTACGTGTGAGGGCGCGGGTTAGTGTCAGCGTACGGGTTAGGATTAGGGGACGGGTGAGGGTCAGGCTTCGGGGAAGGGTTAGGATTAGGGTTCGGGCTAGGGTTAGGGTTAGGGGACGGGGACGGTTTAGGGTCCAGGTGAGGGTACGACAACGCTTTAGGGGGAGCGTACTTGTGAGGGCGCGGGTTAGTGTCAGCGTACGGGTTAGGATTAGGGGACGGGTGAGGGTCAGGCTTCGGGGCAGGGTTAGGGTTAGGGTTCGGGCTAGGGTTAGGGTTAGGGGACGGGGACGGTTTAGGGTCCAGGTGAGGGTACGACAACGCTTTAGGGGGAGCGTACGTGTGAGGGCGCGGGTTAGTGTCAGCGTACGGGTTAGGATTAGGGGACGGGTGAGGGTCAGGCTTCGGGGAAGGGTTAGGGTTAGGGTTCGGGCTAGGGTTAGGGTTAGGGGACGGGGACGGTTTAGGGTCCAGGTGAGGGTACGACAACGCTTTAGGGGGAGCGTACGTGTGAGGGCGCGGGTTAGTGTCAGCGTACGGGTTAGGATTAGGGGACGGGTGAGGGTCAGGCTTCGGGGAAGTGTTAGGGTTAGGGTTCGGGCTAGGGTTAGGGTTAGGGGACGGGGACGGTTTAGGGTCCAGGTGAGGGTACGACAACGCTTTAGGGGGAGCGTACGTGTGAGGGCGCGGGTTAGTGTCAGCGTACGGGTTAGGATTAGTGGACGGGTGAGGGTCAGGCTTCAGGGCAGGGTTAGGGTTAGGGTTCGGGCTAGGGTTAGGGTTAGGGGACGGGGACGGTTTAGGGTCCAGGTGAGGGTACGACAACGCTTTAGGGGGACCGTACGTGTGAGGGCGCGGGTTAGTGTCAGCGTACGGGTTAGGATTAGGGGACGGGTGAGGGTCAGGCTTCGGGGAAGGGTTAGGGTTAGGGTTCGGGCTAGGGTTAGGGTTAGGGGACGGGGACGGTTTAGGGTCCAGGTGAGGGTACGACAACGCTTTAGGGGGAGCGTACGTGTGAGGGCGCGCGTTAGTGTCAGCGTACGGGTTAGGATTAGGGGACGGGTGAGGGTCAGGCTTCGGGGAAGGGTTAGGGTTAGGGTTCGGGCTAGGGTTAGGGTTAGGGGACGGGGACGGTTTAGGGTCCAGGTGAGGGTACGACAACGCTTTAGGGGGAGCGTACGTGTGAGGGCGCGGGTTAGTGTCAGCGTACGGGTTAGGATTAGGGGACGGGTGAGGGTCAGGCTTCGGGGAAGGGTTAGGGTTAGGGTTCGGGCTAGGGTTAGGGTTAGGGGACGGGGACGGTTTAGGGTCCAGGTGAGGGTACGACAACGCTTTAGGGGGAGCGTACGTGTGAGGGCGCGGGTTAGTGTCAGCGTACGGGTTAGGATTAGGGGACGGGTGAGGGTCAGGCTTCGGGGCAGGGTTAGGGTTAGGGTTCGGGCTAGGGTTAGGGTTAGGGGACGGGGACGGTTTAGGGTCCAGGTGAGGGTACGACAACGCTTTAGGGGGACCGTACGTGTGAGGGCGCGGGTTAGTGTCAGCGTACGGGTTAGGATTAGGGGACGGGTGAGGGTCAGGCTTCGGGGAAGGGTTAGGGTTAGGGTTCGGGCTAGGGTTAGGGTTAGGGGACGGGGACGGTTTAGGGTCCAGGTGAGGGTACGACAACGCTTTAGGGGGAGCGTACGTGTGAGGGCGCGCGTTAGTGTCAGCGTACGGGTTAGGATTAGGGGACGGGTGAGGGTCAGGCTTCGGGGAAGGGTTAGGGTTAGGGTTCGGGCTAGGGTTAGGGTTAGGGGACGGGGACGGTTTAGGGTCCAGGTGAGGGTACGACAACGCTTTAGGGGGAGCGTACGTGTGAGGGCGCGGGTTAGTGTCAGCGTAAGGGTTAGGATTAGGGGACGGGTGAGGGTCAGGCTTCGGGGAAGGGTTAGGGTTAGGGTTCGGGCTAGGGTTAGGGTTAGGGGACGGGGACGGTTTAGGGTCCAGGTGAGGGTACGACAACGCTTTAGGGGGAGCGTACGTGTGAGGGCGCGGGTTAGTGTCAGCGTACGGGTTAGGATTAGGGGACGGGTGAGGGTCAGGCTTCGGGGCAGGGTTAGGGTTAGGGTTCGGGCTAGGGTTAGGGTTAGGGGATGGGGACGGTTTAGGGTCCAGGTGAGGGTACGACAACGCTTTAGGGGGAGCGTACGTGTGAGGGCGCGGGTTAGTGTCAGCGTACGGGTTAGGATTAGGGGACGGGTGAGGGTCAGGCTTCGGGGAAGGGTTAGGGTTAGGGTTCGGGCTAGGGTTAGGGTTAGGGGACGGGGACGGTTTAGGGTCCAGGTGAGGGTACGACAACGCTTTAGGGGGAGCGTACTTGTGAGGGCGCGGGTTAGTGTCAGCGTACGGGTTAGGATTAGGTGACGGGTGAGGGTCAGGCTTCGGGGCAGGGTTAGGGTTAGGGTTCGGGCTAGGGTTAGGGTTAGGGGACGGGGACGGTTTAGGGTCCAGGTGAGGGTACGACAACGCTTTAGGGGGAGCGTACGTGTGAGGGCGCGGGTTAGTGTCAGCGTACGGGTTAGGATTAGGGGACGGGTGAGGGTCAGGCTTCGGGGAAGGGTTAGGGTTAGGGTTCGGGCTAGGGTTAGGGTTAGGGGACGGGGACGGTTTAGGGTCCAGGTGAGGGTACGACAACGCTTTAGGGGGAGCGTACGTGTGAGGGCGCGGGTTAGTGTCAGCGTACGGGTTAGGATTAGGGGACGGGTGAGGGTCAGGCTTCGGGGAAGTGTTAGGGTTAGGGTTCGGGCTAGGGTTAGGGTTAGGGGACGGGGACGGTTTAGGGTCCAGGTGAGGGTACGACAACGCTTTAGGGGGAGCGTACGTGTGAGGGCGCGGGTTAGTGTCAGCGTACGGGTTAGGATTAGGGGACGGGTGAGGGTCAGGCTTCGGGGCAGGGTTAGGGTTAGGGTTCGGGCTAGGGTTAGGGTTAGGGGACGGGGACGGTTTAGGGTCCAGGTGAGGGTACGACAACGCTTTAGGTGGAGCATACGTGTGAGGGCGCGGGTTAGTGTCAGCGTACGGGTTAGGATTAGGGGACGGGTGAGGGTCAGGCTTCGGGGAAGGGTTAGGGTTAGGGTTCGGGCTAGGGTTAGGGTTAGGGGACGGGGACGGTTTAGGGTCCAGGTGAGGGTACGACAACGCTTTAGGGGGAGCGTACGTGTGAGGGCGCGCGTTAGTGTCAGCGTACGGGTTAGGATTAGGGGACGGGTGAGGGTCAGGCTTCGGGGAAGGGTTAGGGTTAGGGTTCGGGCTAGGGTTAGGGTTCGGGGACGGGGACGGTTTAGGGTCCAGGTGAGGGTACGACAACGCTTTAGGGGGAGCGTACGTGTGAGGGCGCGGGTTAGTGTCAGCGTACGGGTTAGGATTAGGGGACGGGTGAGGGTCAGGCTTCGGGGAAGGGTTAGGGTTAGGGTTCGGGCTAGGGTTAGGGTTAGGGGACGGGGACGGTTTAGGGTCCAGGTGAGGGTACGACAACGCTTTAGGGGGAGCGTACGTGTGAGGGCGCGGGTTAGTGTCAGCGTACGGGTTAGGATTAGGGGACGGGTGAGGGTCAGGCTTCGGGGCAGGGTTAGGGTTAGGGTTCGGGCTAGGGTTAGGGTTAGGGGACGGGGACGGTTTAGGGTCCAGGTGAGGGTACGACAACGCTTTAGGGGGACCGTACGTGTGAGGGCGCGGGTTAGTGTCAGCGTACGGGTTAGGATTAGGGGACGGGTGAGGGTCAGGCTTCGGGGAAGGGTTAGGGTTAGGGTTCGGGCTAGGGTTAGGGTTAGGGGACGGGGACGGTTTAGGGTCCAGGTGAGGGTACGACAACGCTTTAGGGGGAGCGTACGTGTGAGGGCGCGCGTTAGTGTCAGCGTACGGGTTAGGATTAGGGGACGGGTGAGGGTCAGGCTTCGGGGAAGGGTTAGGGTTAGGGTTCGGGCTAGGGTTAGGGTTAGGGGACGGGGACGGTTTAGGGTCCAGGTGAGGGTACGACAACGCTTTAGGGGGAGCGTACGTGTGAGGGCGCGGGTTAGTGTCAGCGTAAGGGTTAGGATTAGGGGACGGGTGAGGGTCAGGCTTCGGGGAAGGGTTAGGTTTAGGGTTCGGGCTAGGGTTAGGGTTAGGGGACGGGGACGGTTTAGGGTCCAGGTGAGGGTACGACAACGCTTTAGGGGGAGCGTACGTGTGAGGGCGCGGGTTAGTGTCAGCTTAAGGGTTAGGATTAGGGGACGGGTGAGGGTCAGGCTTCGGGGAAGGGTTAGGGTTAGGGTTCGGGCTAGGGATAGGGTTAGGGGACGGGGACGGTTTAGGGTCCAGGTGAGGGTACGACAACGCTTTAGGGGGAGCGTACGTGTGAGGGCGCGGGTTAGTGTCAGCGTACGGGTTAGGATTACGGGACGGGTGAGGGTCAGGCTTCGGGGAAGGGTTAGGGTTAGGGTTCGGGCTAGGGTTAGGGTTAGGGGACAGGGACGGTTTAGGGTCCAGGTGAGGGTACGACAACGCTTTAGGGGGAGCGTACGTGTGAGGGCGCGGGTTAGTGTCAGCGTAAGGGTTAGGATTAGGGGACGGGTGAGGGTCAGGCTTCGGGGAAGGGTTAGGGTTAGGGTTCGGGCTAGGGTTAGGGTTAGGGGACGGGGACGGTTTAGGGTCCAGGTGAGGGTACGACAACGCTTTAGGGGGAGCGTACGTGTGAGGGCGCGGGTTAGTGTCAGCGTACGGGTTAGGATTAGGGGACGGGTGAGGGTCAGGCTTCGGGGCAGGGTTAGGGTTAGGGTTCGGGCTAGGGTTAGGGTTAGGGGACGGGGACGGTTTAGGGTCCAGGTGAGGGTACGACAACGCTTTAGGTGGATCGTACGTGTGAGGGCGCGGGTTAGTGTCAGCGTACGGGTTAGGATTAGGGGACGGGTGAGGGTCAGGCTTCGGGGAAGGGTTAGGGTTAGGGTTCGGGCTAGGGTTAGGGTTAGGGGACGGGGACGGTTTAGGGTCCAGGTGAGGGTACGACAACGCTTTAGGGGGAGCGTACGTGTGAGGGCGTGGGTTAGTGTCAGCGTACGGGTTAGGATTAGGGGACGGGTGAGGGTCAGGCTTCGGGGCAGGGTTAGGGTTAGGGTTCGGGCTAGGGTTAGGGTTAGGGGACGGGGACGGTTTAGGGTCCAGGTGAGGGTACGACAACGCTTTAGGGGGAGCGTACGTGTGAGGGCGCGGGTTAGTGTCAGCGTACGGGTTAGGATTAGGGGACGGGTGAGGGTCAGGCTTCGGGGAAGGGTTAGGGTTAGGGTTCGGGCTAGGGTTAGGGTTAGGGGACGGGGACGGTTTAGGGTCCAGGTGAGGGTACGACAACGCTTTAGGGGGAGCGTACGTGTGAGAGCGCGGGTTAGTGTCAGCGTACGGGTTAGGATTAGGGGACGGGTGAGGGTCAGGCTTCGGGGAAGTGTTAGGGTTAGGGTTCGGGCTAGGGTTAGGGTTAGGGGACGGGGACGGTTTAGGGTCCAGGTGAGGGTACGACAACGCTTTAGGGGGAGCGTACGTGTGAGGGCGCGGGTTAGTGTCAGCGTACGGGTTAGGATTAGGGGACGGGTGAGGGTCAGGCTTCGGGGCAGGGTTAGGGATAGGGTTCGGGCTAGGGTTAGGGTTAGGGGACGGGGACGGTTTAGGGTCCAGGTGAGGGTACGACAACGCTTTAGGGGGACCGTACGTGTGAGGGCGCGGGTTAGTGTCAGCGTACGGGTTAGGATTAGGGGACGGGTGAGGGTCAGGCTTCGGGGAAGGGTTAGGGTTAGGGTTCGGGCTAGGGTTAGGGTTAGGGGACGGGGACGGTTTAGGGTCCAGGTGAGGGTACGACAACGCTTTAGGGGGAGCGAACGTGTGAGGGCGCGCGTTAGTGTCAGCGTACGGGTTAGGATTAGGGGACGGGTGAGGGTCAGGCTTCGGGGAAGGGTTAGGGTTAGGGTTCGGGCTAGGGTTAGGGTTAGGGGACGGGGACGGTTTAGGGTCCAGGTGAGGGTACGACAACGCTTTAGGGGGAGCGTACGTGTGAGGGCGCGGGTTAGTGTCAGCGTACGGGTTAGGATTAGGGGACGGGTGAGGGTCAGGCTTCGGGGAAGGGTTAGGGTTAGGGTTCGGGCTAGGGTTAGGGTTAGGGGACGGGGACGGTTTAGGGTCCAGGTGAGGGTACGACAACGCTTTAGGGGGAGCGTACGTGTGAGGGCGCGGGTTAGTGTCAGCGTACGGTTTAGGATTAGGGGACCTGTGAGGGTCAGGCTTCGGGGCAGGGTTAGGGTTAGGGTTCGGGCTAGGGTTAGGGTTAGGGGACGGGGACGGTTTAGGGTCCAGGTGAGGGTACGACAACGCTTTAGGGGGAGCGTACGTGTGAGGGCGCGGGTTAGTGTCAGCGTACGGGTTAGGATTAGGGGACGGGTGAGGGTCAGGCTTCGGGGAAGGGTTAGGGTTAGGGTTCGGGCTAGGGTTAGGGTTAGGGGACGGGGACGGTTTAGGGTCCAGGTGAGGGTACGACAACGCTTTAGGGGGAGCGTACGTGTGAGGGCGCGGGTTAGTGTCAGCGTACGGGTTAGGATTAGGGGACGGGTGAGGGTCAGGCTTCGGGGAAGTGTTAGGGTTAGGGTTCGGGCTAGGGTTAGGGTTAGGGGACGGGGACGGTTTAGGGTCCAGGTGAGGGTACGACAACGCTTTAGGGGGAGCGTACGTGTGAGGGCGCGGGTTAGTGTCAGCGTACGGGTTAGGATTAGGGGACGGGTGAGGGTCAGGCTTCAGGGCAGGGTTAGGGTTAGGGTTCGGGCTAGGGTTAGGGTTAGGGGACGGGGACGGTTTAGGGTCCAGGTGAGGGTACGACAACGCTTTAGGGGGAGCGTACGTGTGAGGGCGCGCGTTAGTGTCAGCGTACGGGTTAGGATTAGGGGACGGGTGAGGGTCAGGCTTCGGGGAAGGGTTAGGGTTAGGGTTCGGGCTAGGGTTAGGGTTAGGGGACGGGGACGGTTTAGGGTCCAGGTGAGGGTACGACAACGCTTTAGGGGGAGCGTACGTGTGAGGGCGCGGGTTAGTGTCAGCGTAAGGGTTAGGATTAGGGGACGGGTGAGGGTCAGGCTTCGGGGAAGGGTTAGGTTTAGGGTTCGGGCTAGGGTTAGGGTTAGGGGACGGGGACGGTTTAGGGTCCAGGTGAGGGTACGACAACGCTTTAGGGGGAGCGTACGTGTGAGGGCGCGGGTTAGTGTCAGCTTAAGGGTTAGGATTAGGGGACGGGTGAGGGTCAGGCTTCGGGGAAGGGTTAGGGTTAGGGTTCGGGCTAGGGATAGGGTTAGGGGACGGGGACGGTTTAGGGTCCAGGTGAGGGTACGACAACGCTTTAGGGGGAGCGTACGTGTGAGGGCGCGGGTTAGTGTCAGCGTACGGGTTAGGATTAGGGGACGGGTGAGGGTCAGGCTTCGGGGAAGGGTTAGGGTTAGGGTTCGGGCTAGGGTTAGGGTTAGGGGACAGGGACGGTTTAGGGTCCAGGTGAGGGTACGACAACGCTTTAGGGGGAGCGTACGTGTGAGGGCGCGGGTTAGTGTCAGCGTAAGGGTTAGGATTAGGGGACGGGTGAGCGTCAGGCTTCGGGGAAGGGTTAGGGTTCGGGTTCGGGCTAGGGTTAGGGTTAGGGGACGGGGACGGTTTAGGGTCCAGGTGAGGGTACGACAACGCTTTAGGGGGAGCGTACGTGTGAGGGCGCGGGTTAGTGTCAGCGTACGGGTTAGGATTAGGGGACGGGTGAGTGTCAGGCTTCGGGGCAGGGTTAGGGTTAGGGTTCGGGCTAGGGTTAGGGTTAGGGGACGGGGACGGTTTAGGGTCCAGGTGAGGGTACGACAACGCTTTAGGTGGAGCGTACGTGTGAGGGCGCGGGTTAGTGTGAGCGTACGGGTTAGGATTAGGGGACGGGTGAGGGTCAGGCTTCGGGGAAGGGTTAGGGTTAGGGTTCGGGCTAGGGTTAGGGTTAGGGGACGGGGACGGTTTAGGGTCCAGGTGAGGGTACGACAACGCTTTAGGGGGAGCGTACGTGTGAGGGCGCGGGTTAGTGTCAGCGTACGGGTTAGGATTAGAGGACGGGTGAGGGTCAGGCTTCGGGGCAGGGTTAGGGTTAGGGTTCGGGCTAGGGTTAGGGTTAGGGGACGGGGACGGTTTAGGGTCCAGGTGAGGGTACGACAACGCTTTAGGGGGAGCGTACGTGTGAGGGCGCGGGTTAGTGTCAGCGTACGGGTTAGGATTAGGGGACGGGTGAGGGTCAGGCTTCGGGGCAGGGTTAGGGTTAGGGTTCGGGCTAGGGTTAGGGTTAGGGGACGGGGACGGTTTAGGGTCCAGGTGAGGGTACGACAACGCTTTAGGGAGAGCGTACGTGTGAGGGCGCGGGTTAGTGTCAGCGTACGGGTTAGGATTAGGGGACGGGTGAGGGTCAGGCTTCGGGGAAGTGTTAGGGTTAGGGTTCGGGCTAGGGTTAGGGTTAGGGGACGGGGACGGTTTAGGGTCCAGGTGAGGGTACGACAACGCTTTAGGGGGAGCGTACGTGTGAGGGCGCGGGTTAGTGTCAGCGTACGGGTTAGGATTAGGGGACGGGTGAGGGTCAGGCTTCGGGGCAGGGTTAGGGTTAGGGTTCGGGCTAGGGTTAGGGTTAGGGGACGGGGACGGTTTAGGGTCCAGGTGAGGGTACGACAACGCTTTAGGGGGAGCGTACGTGTGAGGGCGCGCGTTAGTGTCAGCGTACGGGTTAGGATTAGGGGACGGGTGAGGGTCAGGCTTCGGGGAAGGGTTAGGGTTAGGGTTCGGGCTAGGGTTAGGGTTAGGGGACGGGGACGGTTTAGGGTCCAGGTGAGGGTACGACAACGCTTTAGGGGGAGCGTACGTGTGAGGGCGCGGGTTAGTGTCAGCGTACGGGTTAGGATTAGGGGACGGGTGAGGGTCAGGCTTCGGGGAAGGGTTAGGGTTAGGGTTCGGGCTAGGGTTAGGGTTAGGGGACGGGGACGGTTTAGGGTCCAGGTGAGGGTACGACAACGCTTTAGGGGGAGCGTACGTGTGAGGGCGCGGGTTAGTGTCAGCGAACGGGTTAGGATTAGGGGACGGGTGAGGGTCAGGCTTCGGGGAAGGGTTAGGGTTAGGGTTTGGGCTAGGGTTAGGGTTAGGGGACGGGGACGGTTTAGGGTCCAGGTGAGGGTACGACAACGCTTTAGGGGGAGCGTACGTGTGAGGGCGCGGGTTAGTGTCAGCGTACGGGTTAGGATTAGGGGACGGGTGAGGGTCAGGCTTCGGGGCAGGGTTAGGGTTAGGGTTCGGGCTAGGGTTAGGGTTAGGGGACGGGGACGGTTTAGGGTCCAGGTGAGGGTACGACAACGCTTTAGGGGGAGCGTACATGTGAGGGCGCGGGTTAGTGTCAGCGTACGGGTTAGGATTAGGGGACGGGTGAGGGTCAGGCTTCGGGGCAGGGTTAGGGTTAGGGTTCGGGCTAGGGTTAGGGTTAGGGGACGGGGACGGTTTAGGGTCCAGGTGAGGGTACGACAACGCTTTAGGGGGAGCGTACGTGTGAGGGTGCGGGTTAGTGTCAGCGTACGGGTTAGGATTAGGGGACGGGTGAGGGTCAGGCTTCGGGGAAGGGTTAGGGTTAGGGTTCGGGCTAGGTTTAGGGTTAGGGGACGGGGACGGTTTAGGGTCCAGGTGAGGGTACGACAACGCTTTAGGGGGAGCGTACGTGTGAGGGCGCGGGTTAGTGTCAGCATACGGGTTAGGATTAGGGGACGGGTGAGGGTCAGGCTTCGGGGCAGGGTTAGGGTTAGGGTTCGTGCTACGGTTAGGGTTAGGGGACGGGGACGGTTTAGGGTCCAGGTGAGGGTACGACAACGCTTTAGGGGGAGCGTACGTGTGAGGGCGCGGGTTAGTTTCAGCGTACGGGTTAGGATTAGGGGACGGGTGAGGGTCAGGCTTCGGGGCAGGGTTAGGGTTAGGGTTCGGGCTAGGGTTAGGGTTAGGGGACGGGGACGGTTTAGGGTCCAGGTGAGGGTACGACAACGCTTTAGGGTGAGCGTACGTGTGAGGGCGCGGGTTAGTGTCAGCGTACGGGTTAGGATTAGGGGACGGGTGAGGGTCAGGCTTCGGGGAAGGGTTAGGGTTAGGGTTCGGGCTAGGGTTAGGGTTAGGGGACGGGGACGGTTTAGGGTCCAGGTGAGGGTACGACAACGCTTTAGGGGGAGCGTACGTGTGAGGGCGCGGGTTAGTGTCAGCGTACGGGTTAGGATTAGGGGACGGGTGAGGGTCAGGCTTCGGGGCAGGGTTAGGGTTAGGGTTCGGGCTAGGGTTAGGGTTAGGGGACGGGGACGGTTTAGGGTCCAGGTGAGGGTACGACAACGCTTTAGGGGGAGCGTACGTGTGAGGGCGCGGGTTAGTGTCAGCGTACGGGTTAGGATTAGGGGACGGGTGAGGGTCAGGCTTCGGGGAAGGGTTAGGGTTAGGGTTCGGGCTAGGGTTAGGGTTAGGGGACGGGGACGGTTTAGGGTCCAGGTGAGGGTACGACAACGCTTTAGGGGGAGCGTACGTGTGAGGGCGCGGGTTAGTGTCAGCGTACGGGTTAGGATTAGGGGACGGGTGAGGGTCAGGCTTCGGGGAAGTGTTAGGGTTAGGGTTCGGGCTAGGGTTAGGGTTAGGGGACGGGGACGGTTTAGGGTCCAGGTGAGGGTACGACAACGCTTTAGGGGGAGCGTACGTGTGAGGGCGCGGGTTAGTGTCAGCGTAAGGGTTAGGATTAGGGGACGGGTGAGGGTCAGGCTTCGGGGAAGGGTTAGGGTTAGGGTTCGGGCTAGGGTTAGGGTTAGGGGACGGGGACGGTTTAGGGTCCAGGTGAGGGTACGACAACGCTTTAGGGGGAGCGTACGTGTGAGGGCGCGGGTTAGTGTCAGCGAACGGGTTAGGATTAGGGGACGGGTGAGGGTCAGGCTTCGGGGAAGGGTTAGGGTTAGGGTTTGGGCTAGGGTTAGGGTTAGGGGACGGGGACGGTTTAGGGTCCAGGTGAGGGTACGACAACGCTTTAGGGGGAGCGTACGTGTGAGGGCGCGGGTTAGTGTCAGCGTACGGGTTAGGATTAGGGGACGGGTGAGGGTCAGGCTTCGGGGCAGGGTTAGGGTTAGGGTTCGGGCTAGGGTTAGGGTTAGGGGACGGGGACGGTTTAGGGTCCAGGTGAGGGTACGACAACGCTTTAGGGGGAGCGTACGTGTGAGGGCGCGGGTTAGTGTCAGCGTACGGGTTAGGATTAGGGGACGGGTGAGGGTCAGGCTTCGGGGCAGGGTTAGGGTTAGGGTTCGGGCTAGGGTTAGGGTTAGGGGACGGGGACGGTTTAGGGTCCAGGTGAGGGTACGACAACGCTTTAGGGGGAGCGTACGTGTGAGGGCGCGGGTTAGTGTCAGCGTACGGGTTAGGATTAGGGGACGGGTGAGGGTCAGGCTTCGGGGAAGGGTTAGGGTTAGGGTTCGGGCTAGGTTTAGGGTTAGGGGACGGGGACGGTTTAGGGTCCAGGTGAGGGTACGACAACGCTTTAGGGGGAGCGTACGTGTGAGGGCGCGGGTTAGTGTCAGCGTACGGGTTAGGATTAGGGGACGGGTGAGGGTCAGGCTTCGGGGCAGGGTTAGGGTTAGGGTTCGTGCTACGGTTAGGGTTAGGGGACGGGGACGGTTTAGGGTCCAGGTGAGGGTACGACAACGCTTTAGGGTGAGCGTACGTGTGAGGGCGCGGGTTAGTGTCAGCGTACGGGTTAGGATTAGGGGACGGGTGAGGGTCAGGCTTCGGGGAAGGGTTAGGGTTAGGGTTCGGGCTAGGGTTAGGGTTAGGGGACGGGGACGGTTTAGGGTCCAGGTGAGGGTACGACAACGCTTTAGGGGGAGCGTACGTGTGAGGGCGCGGGTTAGTGTCAGCGTACGGGTTAGGATTAGGGGACGGGTGAGGGTCAGGCTTCGGGGCAGGGTTAGGGTTAGGGTTCGGGCTAGGGTTAGGGTTAGGGGACGGGGACGGTTTAGGGTCCAGGTGAGGGTACGACAACGCTTTAGGGGGAGCGTACGTGTGAGGGCGCGGGTTAGTGTCAGCGTAAGGGTTAGGATTAGGGGACGGGTGAGGGTCAGGCTTCGGGGAAGGGTTAGGGTTAGGGTTCGGGCTAGGGATAGGGTTAGGGGACGGGGACGGTTTAGGGTCCAGGTGAGGGTACGACAACGCTTTAGGGGGAGCGTACGTGTGAGGGCGCGGGTTAGTGTCAGCGTACGGGTTAGGATTAGGGGACGGGTGAGGGTCAGGCTTCGGGGAAGGGTTAGGGTTAGGGTTCGGGCTAGGGTTAGGGTTAGGGGACAGGGACGGTTTAGGGTCCAGGTGAGGGTACGACAACGCTTTAGGGGGAGCGTACGTGTGAGGGCGCGGGTTAGAGTCAGCGTAAGGGTTAGGATTAGGGGACGGGTGAGCGTCAGGCTTCGGGGAAGGGTTAGGGTTAGGGTTCGGGCTAGGGTTAGGGTTAGGGGACGGGGACGGTTTAGGGTCCAGGTGAGGGTACGACAACGCTTTAGGGGGAGCGTACGTGTGAGGGCGCGGGTTAGTGTCAGCGTACGGGTTAGGATTAGGGGACGGGTGAGTGTCAGGCTTCGGGGCAGGGTTAGGGTTAGGGTTCGGGCTAGGGTTAGGGTTAGGGGACGGGGACGGTTTAGGGTCCAGGTGAGGGTACGACAACGCTTTAGGTGGAGCGTACGTGTGAGGGCGCGGGTTAGTGTGAGCGTACGGGTTAGGATTAGGGGACGGGTGAGGGTCAGGCTTCGGGGAAGGGTTAGGGTTAGGGTTCGGGCTAGGGTTAGGGTTAGGGGACGGGGACGGTTTAGGGTCCAGGTGAGGGTACGACAACGCTTTAGGGGGAGCGTACGTGTGAGGGCGCGGGTTAGTGTCAGCGTACGGGTTAGGATTAGGGGACGGGTGAGGGTCAGGCTTCGGGGCAGGGTTAGGGTTAGGGTTCGGGCTAGGGTTAGGGTTAGGGGACGGGGACGGTTTAGGGTCCAGGTGAGGGTACGACAACGCTTTAGGGGGAGCGTACGTGTGAGGGCGCGGGTTAGTGTCAGCGTACGGGTTAGGATTAGGGGACGGGTGAGGGTCAGGCTTCGGGGCAGGGTTAGGGTTAGGGTTCGGGCTAGGGTTAGGGTTAGGGGACGGGGACGGTTTAGGGTCCAGGTGAGGGTACGACAACGCTTTAGGGAGAGCGTACGTGTGAGGGCGCGGGTTAGTGTCAGCGTACGGGTTAGGATTAGGGGACGGGTGAGGGTCAGGCTTCGGGGAAGTGTTAGGGTTAGGGTTCGGGCTAGGGTTAGGGTTAGGGGACGGGGACGGTTTAGGGTCCAGGTGAGGGTACGACAACGCTTTAGGGGGAGCGTACGTGTGAGGGCGCGGGTTAGTGTCAGCGTACGGGTTAGGATTAGGGGACGGGTGAGGGTCAGGCTTCGGGGCAGGGTTAGGGTTAGGGTTCGGGCTAGGGTTAGGGTTAGGGGACGGGGACGGTTTAGGGTCCAGGTGAGGGTACGACAACGCTTTAGGGGGAGCGTACGTGTGAGGGCGCGCGTTAGTGTCAGCGTACGGGTTAGGATTAGGGGACGGGTGAGGGTCAGGCTTCGGGGAAGGGTTAGGGTTAGGGTTCGGGCTAGGGTTAGGGTTAGGGGACGGGGACGGTTTAGGGTCCAGGTGAGGGTACGACAACGCTTTAGGGGGAGCGTACGTGTGAGGGCGCGGGTTAGTGTCAGCGTAAGGGTTAGGATTAGGGGACGGGTGAGGGTCAGGCTTCGGGGAAGGGTTAGGGTTAGGGTTCGGGCTAGGGTTAGGGTTAGGGGACGGGGACGGTTTAGGGTCCAGGTGAGGGTACGACAACGCTTTAGGGGGAGCGTACGTGTGAGGGCGCGGGTTAGTGTCAGCGAACGGGTTAGGATTAGGGGACGGGTGAGGGTCAGGCTTCGGGGAAGGGTTAGGGTTAGGGTTTGGGCTAGGGTTAGGGTTAGGGGACGGGGACGGTTTAGGGTCCAGGTGAGGGTACGACAACGCTTTAGGGGGAGCGTACGTGTGAGGGCGCGGGTTAGTGTCAGCGTACGGGTTAGGATTAGGGGACGGGTGAGGGTCAGGCTTCGGGGCAGGGTTAGGGTTAGGGTTCGGGCTAGGGTTAGGGTTAGGGGACGGGGACGGTTTAGGGTCCAGGTGAGGGTACGACAACGCTTTAGGGGGAGCGTACATGTGAGGGCGCGGGTTAGTGTCAGCGTACGGGTTAGGATTAGGGGACGGGTGAGGGTCAGGCTTCGGGGCAGGGTTAGGGTTAGGGTTCGGGCTAGGGTTAGGGTTAGGGGACGGGGACGGTTTAGGGTCCAGGTGAGGGTACGACAACGCTTTAGGGGGAGCGTACGTGTGAGGGCGCGGGTTAGTGTCAGCGTACGGGTTAGGATTAGGGGACGGGTGAGGGTCAGGCTTCGGGGAAGGGTTAGGGTTAGGGTTCGGGCTAGGTTTAGGGTTAGGGGACGGGGACGGTTTAGGGTCCAGGTGAGGGTACGACAACGCTTTAGGGGGAGCGTACGTGTGAGGGCGCGGGTTAGTGTCAGCATACGGGTTAGGATTAGGGGACGGGTGAGGGTCAGGCTTCGGGGCAGGGTTAGGGTTAGGGTTCGTGCTACGGTTAGGGTTAGGGGACGGGGACGGTTTAGGGTCCAGGTGAGGGTACGACAACGCTTTAGGGGGAGCGTACGTGTGAGGGCGCGGGTTAGTTTCAGCGTACGGGTTAGGATTAGGGGACGGGTGAGGGTCAGGCTTCGGGGCAGGGTTAGGGTTAGGGTTCGGGCTAGGGTTAGGGTTAGGGGACGGGGACGGTTTAGGGTCCAGGTGAGGGTACGACAACGCTTTAGGGTGAGCGTACGTGTGAGGGCGCGGGTTAGTGTCAGCGTACGGGTTAGGATTAGGGGACGGGTGAGGGTCAGGCTTCGGGGAAGGGTTAGGGTTAGGGTTCGGGCTAGGGTTAGGGTTAGGGGACGGGGACGGTTTAGGGTCCAGGTGAGGGTACGACAACGCTTTAGGGGGAGCGTACGTGTGAGGGCGCGGGTTAGTGTCAGCGTACGGGTTAGGATTAGGGGACGGGTGAGGGTCAGGCTTCGGGGCAGGGTTAGGGTTAGGGTTCGGGCTAGGGTTAGGGTTAGGGGACGGGGACGGTTTAGGGTCCAGGTGAGGGTACGACAACGCTTTAGGGGGAGCGTACGTGTGAGGGCGCGGGTTAGTGTCAGCGTACGGGTTAGGATTAGGGGACGGGTGAGGGTCAGGCTTCGGGGAAGGGTTAGGGTTAGGGTTCGGGCTAGGGTTAGGGTTAGGGGACGGGGACGGTTTAGGGTCCAGGTGAGGGTACGACAACGCTTTAGGGGGAGCGTACGTGTGAGGGCGCGGGTTAGTGTCAGCGTACGGGTTAGGATTAGGGGACGGGTGAGGGTCAGGCTTCGGGGAAGTGTTAGGGTTAGGGTTCGGGCTAGGGTTAGGGTTAGGGGACGGGGACGGTTTAGGGTCCAGGTGAGGGTACGACAACGCTTTAGGGGGAGCGTACGTGTGAGGGCGCGGGTTAGTGTCAGCGTAAGGGTTAGGATTAGGGGACGGGTGAGGGTCAGGCTTCGGGGAAGGGTTAGGGTTAGGGTTCGGGCTAGGGTTAGGGTTAGGGGACGGGGACGGTTTAGGGTCCAGGTGAGGGTACGACAACGCTTTAGGGGGAGCGTACGTGTGAGGGCGCGGGTTAGTGTCAGCGAACGGGTTAGGATTAGGGGACGGGTGAGGGTCAGGCTTCGGGGAAGGGTTAGGGTTAGGGTTTGGGCTAGGGTTAGGGTTAGGGGACGGGGACGGTTTAGGGTCCAGGTGAGGGTACGACAACGCTTTAGGGGGAGCGTACGTGTGAGGGCGCGGGTTAGTGTCAGCGTACGGGTTAGGATTAGGGGACGGGTGAGGGTCAGGCTTCGGGGCAGGGTTAGGGTTAGGGTTCGGGCTAGGGTTAGGGTTAGGGGACGGGGACGGTTTAGGGTCCAGGTGAGGGTACGACAACGCTTTAGGGGGAGCGTACGTGTGAGGGCGCGGGTTAGTGTCAGCGTACGGGTTAGGATTAGGGGACGGGTGAGGGTCAGGCTTCGGGGCAGGGTTAGGGTTAGGGTTCGGGCTAGGGTTAGGGTTAGGGGACGGGGACGGTTTAGGGTCCAGGTGAGGGTACGACAACGCTTTAGGGGGAGCGTACGTGTGAGGGCGCGGGTTAGTGTCAGCGTACGGGTTAGGATTAGGGGACGGGTGAGGGTCAGGCTTCGGGGAAGGGTTAGGGTTAGGGTTCGGGCTAGGTTTAGGGTTAGGGGACGGGGACGGTTTAGGGTCCAGGTGAGGGTACGACAACGCTTTAGGGGGAGCGTACGTGTGAGGGCGCGGGTTAGTGTCAGCGTACGGGTTAGGATTAGGGGACGGGTGAGGGTCAGGCTTCGGGGCAGGGTTAGGGTTAGGGTTCGTGCTACGGTTAGGGTTAGGGGACGGGGACGGTTTAGGGTCCAGGTGAGGGTACGACAACGCTTTAGGGGGAGCGTACGTGTGAGGGCGCGGGTTAGTTTCAGCGTACGGGTTAGGATTAGGGGACGGGTGAGGGTCAGGCTTCGGGGCAGGGTTAGGGTTAGGGTTCGGGCTAGGGTTAGGGTTAGGGGACGGGGACGGTTTAGGGTCCAGGTGAGGGTACGACAACGCTTTAGGGTGAGCGTACGTGTGAGGGCGCGGGTTAGTGTCAGCGTACGGGTTAGGATTAGGGAACGGGTGAGGGTCAGGCTTCGGGGAAGGGTTAGGGTTAGGGTTCGGGCTAGGGTTAGGGTTAGGGGACGGGGACGGTTTAGGGTCCAGGTGAGGGTACGACAACGCTTTAGGGGGAGCGTACGTGTGAGGGCGCGGGTTAGTGTCAGCGTACGGGTTAGGATTAGGGGACGGGTGAGGGTCAGGCTTCGGGGCAGGGTTAGGGTTAGGGTTCGGGCTAGGGTTAGGGTTAGGGGACGGGGACGGTTTAGGGTCCAGGTGAGGGTACGACAACGCTTTAGGGGGAGCGTACGTGTGAGGGCGCGGGTTAGTGTCAGCGTACGGGTTAGGATTAGGGGACGGGTGAGGGTCAGGCTTCGGGGAAGGGTTAGGGTTAGGGTTCGGGCTAGGGTTAGGGTTAGGGGACGGGGACGGTTTAGGGTCCAGGTGAGGGTACGACAACGCTTTAGGGGGAGCGTACGTGTGAGGGCGCGGGTTAGTGTCAGCGTACGGGTTAGGATTAGGGGACGGGTGAGGGTCAGGCTTCGGGGAAGTGTTAGGGTTAGGGTTCGGGCTAGGGTTAGGGTTAGGGGACGGGGACGGTTTAGGGTCCAGGTGAGGGTACGACAACGCTTTAGGGGGAGCGTACGTGTGAGGGCGCGGGTTAGTGTCAGCGTACGGGTTAGGATTAGGGGACGGGTGAGGGTCAGGCTTCGGGGCAGGGTTAGGGTTAGGGTTCGGGCTAGGGTTAGGGTTAGGGGACGGGGACGGTTTAGGGTCCAGGTGAGGGTACGACAACGCTTTAGGGGGACCGTACGTGTGAGGGCGCGGGTTAGTGTCAGCGTACGGGTTAGGATTAGGGGACGGGTGAGGGTCAGGCTTCGGGGAAGGGTTAGGGTTAGGGTTCGGGCTAGGGTTAGGGTTAGGGGACGGGGACGGTTTAGGGTCCAGGTGAGGGTACGACAATGCTTTAGGGGGAGCGTACGTGTGAGGGCGCGGGTTAGTGTCAGCGTAAGGGTTAGGATTAGGGGACGGGTGAGGGTCAGGCTTCGGGGAAGGGTTAGGTTTAGGGTTCGGGCTAGGGTTACGGTTAGGGGACGGGGACGGTTTAGGGTCCAGGTGAGGGTACGACAACGCTTTAGGGGGAGCGTACGTGTGAGGGCGCGGTTTAGTGTCAGCGTACGGGTTAGGATTAGGGGACGGGTGAGGGTCAGGCTTCGGGGAAGGGTTAGGGTTAGGGTTCGGGCTAGGGTTAGGGTTAGGGGACGGGGACGGTTTAGGGTCCAGGTCAGGGTACGACAACGCTTTAGGGGGAGCGTACGTGTGAGGGCGCGGGTTAGTGTCAGCGTAAGGGTTAGGATTAGGGGACGGGTGAGGGTCAGGCTTCGGGGAAGGGTTAGGGTTAGGGTTCGGGCTAGGGTTAGGGTTAGGGGACGGGGACGGTTTAGGGTCCAGGTGAGGGTACGACAACGCTTTAGGGGGAGCGTACGTGTGAGGGCGCGGGTTAGTGTCAGCGTACGGGTTAGGATTAGGGGACGGGTGAGGGTCAGGCTTCGGGGCAGGGTTAGGGTTAGGGTTCCGGCTAGGGTTAGGGTTAGGGGACGGGGACGGTTTAGGGTCCAGGTGAGGGTACGACAACGCTTTAGGGGGAGCGTACGTGTGAGGGCGCGGGTTAGTGTCAGCGTACGGGTTAGGATTAGGGGACGGGTGAGGGTCAGGCTTCGGGGAAGGGTTAGGGTTAGGTTTCGGGCTAGGGTTAGGGTTAGGGGACGGGGACGGTTTAGGGTCCAGGTGAGGGTACGACAACGCTTTAGGGGGAGCGTACGTGTGAGGGCGCGGGTTAGTGTCAGCGTACGGGTTAGGATTAGGGGACGGGTGAGGGTCAGGCTTCGGGGAAGTGTTAGGGTTAGGGTTCGGGCTAGGGTTAGGGTTAGGGGACGGGGACGGTTTAGGGTCCAGGTGAGGGTACGACAACGCTTTAGGGGGAGCGTACGTGTGAGGGCGCGGGTTAGTGTCAGCGTACGGGTTAGGATTAGGGGACGGGTGAGGGTCAGGCTTCGGGGCAGGGTTAGGGTTAGGGTTCGGGCTAGGGTTAGGGTTAGGGGACGGGGACGGTTTAGGGTCCAGGTGAGGGTACGACAACGCTTTAGGGGGACCGTACGTGTGAGGGCGCGGGTTAGTGTCAGCGTACGGGTTAGGATTAGGGGACGGGTGAGGGTCAGGCTTCGGGGAAGGGTTAGGGTTAGGGTTCGGGCTAGGGTTAGGGTTAGGGGACGGGGACGGTTTAGGGTCCAGGTGAGGGTACGACAACGCTTTAGGGGGAGCGTACGTGTGAGGGCGCGCGTTAGTGTCAGCGTACGGGTTAGGATTAGGGGACGGGTGAGGGTCAGGCTTCGGGGAAGGGTTAGGGTTAGGGTTCGGGCTAGGGTTAGGGTTAGGGGACGGGGACGGTTTAGGGTCCAGGTGAGGGTACGACAACGCTTTAGGGGGAGCGTACGTGTGAGGGCGCGGGTTAGTGTCAGCGTACGGGTTAGGATTAGGGGACGGGTGAGGGTCAGGCTTCGGGGAAGGGTTAGGGTTAGGGTTCGGGCTAGGGTTAGGGTTAGGGGACGGGGACGGTTTAGGGTCCAGGTGAGGGTACGACAACGCTTTAGGGGGAGCGTACGTGTGAGGGCGCGGGTTAGTTTCAGCGTACGGGTTAGGATTAGGGGACGGGTGAGGGTCAGGCTTCGGGGCAGGGTTAGGGTTAGGGTTCGGGCTAGGGTTAGGGTTAGGGGACGGGGACGGTTTAGGGTCCAGGTGAGGGTACGACAACGCTTTAGGGGGACCGTACGTGTGAGGGCGCGGGTTAGTGTCAGCGTACGGGTTAGGATTAGGGGACGGGTGAGGGTCAGGCTTCGGGGAAGGGTTAGGGTTAGGGTTCGGGCTAGGGTTAGGGTTAGGGGACGGGGACGGTTTAGGGTCCAGGTGAGGGTACGACAACGCTTTAGGGGGAGCGTACGTGTGAGGGCGCGCGTTAGTGTCAGCGTACGGGTTAGGATTAGGGGACGGGTGAGGGTCAGGCTTCGGGGAAGGGTTAGGGTTAGGGTTCGGGCTAGGGTTAGGGTTAGGGGACGGGGACGGTTTAGGGTCCAGGTGAGGGTACGACAACGCTTTAGGGGGAGCGTACGTGTGAGGGCGCGGGTTAGTGTCAGCGTAAGGGTTAGGATTAGGGGACGGGTGAGGGTCAGGCTTCGGGGAAGGGTTAGGTTTAGGGTTCGGGCTAGGGTTAGGGTTAGGGGACGGGGACGGTTTAGGGTCCAGGTGAGGGTACGACAACGCTTTAGGGGGAGCGTACGTGTGAGGGCGCGGGTTAGTGTCAGCTTAAGGGTTAGGATTAGGGGACGGGTGAGGGTCAGGCTTCGGGGAAGGGTTAGGGTTAGGGTTCGGGCTAGGGATAGGGTTAGGGGACGGGGACGGTTTAGGGTCCAGGTGAGGGTACGACAACGCTTTAGGGGGAGCGTACGTGTGAGGGCGCGGGTTAGTGTCAGCGTACGGGTTAGGATTAGGGGACGGGTGAGGGTCAGGCTTCGGGGAAGGGTTAGGGTTAGGGTTCGGGCTAGGGTTAGGGTTAGGGGACGGGGACGGTTTAGGGTCCAGGTGAGGGTACGACAACGCTTTAGGGGGAGCGTACGTGTGAGGGCGCGGGTTAGTGTCAGCGTAAGGGTTAGGATTAGGGGACGGGTGAGGGTCAGGCTTCGGGGAAGGGTTAGGGTTAGGGTTCGGGCTAGGGTTAGGGTTAGGGGACGGGGACGGTTTAGGGTCCAGGTGATGGTACGACAACGCTTTAGGGGGAGCGTACGTGTGAGGGCGCGGGTTAGTGTCAGCGTACGGGTTAGGATTAGGGGACGGGTGAGGGTCAGGCTTCGGGGCAGGGTTAGGGTTAGGGTTCGGGCTAGGGTTAGGGTTAGGGGACGGGGATGGTTTAGGGTCCAGGTGAGGGTACGACAATGCTTTAGGTGGAGCGTACGTGTGAGGGCGCGGGTTAGTGTCAGCGTACGGGTTAGGATTAGGGGACGGGTGAGGGTCAGGCTTCGGGGAAGGGTTAGGGTTAGGGTTCGGGCTAGGGTTAGGGTTAGGGGACGGGGACGGTTTAGGGTCCAGGTGAGGGTACGACAACGCTTTAGGGGGAGCGTACTTGTGAGGGCGCGGGTTAGTGTCAGCGTACGGGTTAGGATTAGGGGACGGGTGAGGGTCAGGCTTCGGGGCAGGGTTAGGGTTAGGGTTCGGGCTAGGGTTAGGGTTAGGGGACGGGGACGGTTTAGGGTCCAGGTGAGGGTACGACAACGCTTTAGGGGGAGCGTACGTGTGAGGGCGCGGGTTAGTGTCAGCGTACGGGTTAGGATTAGGGGACGGGTGAGGGTCAGGCTTCGGGGAAGGGTTAGGGTTAGGGTTCGGGCTAGGGTTAGGGTTAGGGGACGGGGACGGTTTAGGGTCCAGGTGAGGGTACGACAACGCTTTAGGGGGAGCGTACGTGTGAGGGCGCGGGTTAGTGTCAGCGTACGGGTTAGGATTAGGGGACGGGTGAGGGTCAGGCTTCGGGGAAGGGTTAGGGTTAGGGTTCGGGCTAGGGTTAGGGTTAGGGGACGGGGACGGTTTAGGGTCCAGGTGAGTGTACGACAACGCTTTAGGGGGAGCGTACGTGTGAGGGCGCGGGTTAGTGTCAGCGTACGGGTTAGGATTAGGGGACGGGTGAGGGTCAGGCTTCGGGGCAGGGTTAGGGTTAGGGTTCGGGCTAGGGTTAGGGTTAGGGGACGGGGACGGTTTAGGGTCCAGGTGAGGGTACGACAACGCTTTAGGGGGAGCGTACGTGTGAGGGCGCGGGTTAGTGTCAGCGTACGGGTTAGGATTAGGGGACGGGTGAGGGTCAGGCTTCGGGGCAGGGTTAGGGTTAGGGTTCGGGCTAGGGTTAGGGTTAGGGGACGGGGACGGTTTAGGGTCCAGGTGAGGGTACGACAACGCTTTAGGGGGAGCGTACGTGTGAGGGCGCGGGTTAGTGTCAGCGTACGGGTTAGGATTAGGGGACGGGTGAGGGTCAGGCTTCGGGGCAGGGTTAGGGTTAGGGTTCGGGCTAGGGTTAGGGTTAGGGGAAGGGGACGGTTTAGGGTCCAGGTGAGGGTACGACAACGCTTTAAGGGGAGCGTACGTGTGAGGGCGCGGGTTAGTGTCAGCGTACGGGTTAGGATTAGGGGACGGGTGAGGGTCAGGCTTCGGGGAAGGGTTAGGGTTAGGGTTCGGGCTGGGGTTAGGGTTAGGGGACGGGGACGGTTTAGGGTCCAGGTGAGGGTACGACAACGCTTTAGGGGGAGCGTACGTGTGAGGGCGCGGGTTAGTGTCAGCGTACGGGTTAGGATTAGGGGACGGGTGAGGGTCAGGCTTCGGGGAAGGGTTAGGTTTAGGGTTCGGGCTAGGGTTAGGGTTAGGGGACGGGGACGGTTTAGGGTCCAGGTGAGGGTACGACAACGCTTTAGGGGGAGCGTACGTGTGAGGGCGCGGGTTAGTGTCAGCGTACGGGTTAGGATTAGGGGACGGGTGAGGGTCAGGCTTCGGGGAAGGGTTAGGGTTAGGGTTCGGGCTAGGGTTAGGTTTAGGGGACGGGGACGGTTTAGGGTCCAGGTGAGGGTACGACAACGCTTTAGGGGGACCGTACGTGTGAGGGCGCGGGTTAGTGTCAGCGTACGGGTTAGGATTAGGGGACGGGTGAGGGTCAGGCTTCGGGGAAGGGTTAGGGTTAGGGTTCGGGCTAGGGTTAGGGTTAGGGGTCGGGGACGGTTTAGGGTCCAGGTGATGGTACGACAACGCTTTAGGGGGAGCGTACGTGTGAGGGCGCGGGTTAGTGTCAGCGTACGGGTTAGGATTAGGGGACGGGTGAGGGTCAGGCTTCGGGGCAGGGTTAGGGTTAGGGTTCGTGCTAGGGTTAGGGTTAGGGGACGGGGACGGTTTAGGGTCCAGGTGAGGGTACGACAACGCTTTAGGGGGAGCGTACGTGTGAGGGCGCGGGTTAGTGTCAGCGTACGGGTTAGGATTAGGGGACGGGTGAGGGTCAGGCTTCGGGGAAGGGTTAGGGTTAGGGTTCGGGCTAGGGTTAGGGTTAGGGGACGGGGACGGTTTAGGGTCCAGGTGAGGGTACGACAATGCTTTAGGGGGAGCGTACGTGTGAGGGCGCGGGTTAGTGTCAGCGTACGGGTTAGGATTAGGGGACGGGTGAGGGTCAGGCTTCGGGGAAGGGTTAGGGTTAGGGTTCGGGCTAGGGTTAGGGTTAGGGGACGGGGACGGTTTAGGGTCCAGGTGAGGGTACGACAACGCTTTAGGGGGAGCGTACGTGTGAGGGCGCGGGTTAGTGTCAGCGTACGGGTTAGGATTAGGGGACGGGTGAGAGTCAGGCTTCGGGGAAGGGTTAGGGTTAGGGTTCGGGCTAGGGTTAGGGTTAGGGGACGGGGACGGTTTAGGGTCCAGGTGAGGGTACGACAACGCTTTAGGGGGAGCGTACGTGTGAGGGCGCGGGTTAGTGTCAGCGTACGGGTTAGGATTAGGGGACGGGTGAGGGTCAGGCTTCGGGGCAGGGTTAGGGTTAGGGTTCGGGCTAGGGTTAGGGTTAGGGGACGGGGACGGTTTAGGGTCCAGGTGAGGGTACGACAACGCTTTAGGGGGAGCGTACGTGTGAGGGCGCGGGTTAGTGTCAGCGTACGGGTTAGGATTAGGGGACGGGTGAGGGTCAGGCTTCGGGGAAGGGTTAGGGTTAGGGTTCGGGCTAGGGTTAGGGTTAGGGGACGGGGACGGTTTAGGGTCCAGGTGAGGGTACGACAACGCTTTAGGGGGAGCGTACGTGTGAGGGCGCGGGTTAGTGTCAGCGTACGGGTTAGGATTAGGGGACGGGTGAGGGTCAGGCTTCGGGGCAGGGTTAGGGTTAGGGTTCGGGCTAGGGTTAGGGTTAGGGGACGGGGACGGTTTAGGGTCCAGGTGAGGGTACGACAACGCTTTAGGGGGAGCGTACGTGTGAGGGCGCGGGTTAGTGTCAGCGTACGGGTTAGGATTAGGGGACGGGTGAGGGTCAGGCTTCGGGGAAGGGTTAGGGTTAGGGTTCGGGCTAGGGTTAGGGTTAGGGGACGGGGACGGTTTAGGGTCCAGGTGAGGGTACGACAACGCTTTAGGGGGAGCGTACGTGTGAGGGCGCGGGTTAGTGTCAGCGTACGGGTTAGGATTAGGGGACGGGTGAGGGTCAGGCTTCGGGGAAGTGTTAGGGTTAGGGTTCGGGCTAGGGTTAGGGTTAGGGGACGGGGACGGTTTAGGGTCCAGGTGAGGGTACGACAACGCTTTAGTGGGAGCGTACGTGTGAGGGCGCGGGTTAGTGTCAGCGTACGGGTTAGGATTAGGGGACGGGTGAGGGTCAGGCTTCGGGGCAGGGTTAGGGTTAGGGTGCGGGCTAGGGTTAGGGTTAGGGGACGGGGACGGTTTAGGGTCCAGGTGAGGGTACGACAACGCTTTAGGGGGACCGTACGTGTGAGGGCGCGGGTTAGTGTCAGCGTACGGGTTAGGATTAGGGGACGGGTGAGGGTCAGGCTTCGGGGAAGGGTTAGGGTTAGGGTTCGGGCTAGGGTTAGGGTTAGGGGACGGGGACGGTTTAGGGTCCAGGTGAGGGTACGACAACGCTTTAGGGGGAGCGTACGTGTGAGGGCGCGGGTTAGTGTCAGCGTACGGGTTAGGATTAGGGGACGGGTGAGGGTCAGGCTTCGGGGCAGGGTTAGGGTTAGGGTTCGGGCTAGGGTTAGGGTTAGGGGACGGGGACGGTTTAGGGTCCAGGTGAGGGTACGACAACGCTTTAGGGGGACCGTACGTGTGAGGGCGCGGGTTAGTGTCAGCGTACGGGTTAGGATTAGGGGACGGGTGAGGGTCAGGCTTCGGGGAAGGGTTAGGGTTAGGGTTCGGGCTAGGGTTAGGGTTAGGGGACGGGGACGGTTTAGGGTCCAGGTGAGGGTACGACAACGCTTTAGGGGGAGCGTACGTGTGAGGGCGCGCGTTAGTGTCAGCGTACGGGTTAGGATTAGGGGACGGGTGAGGGTCAGGCTTCGGGGAAGGGTTAGGGTTAGGGTTCGGGCTAGGGTTAGGGTTAGGGGACGGGGACGGTTTAGGGTCCAGGTGAGGGTACGACAACGCTTTAGGGGGAGCGTACGTGTGAGGGCGCGGGTTAGTGTCAGCGTACGGGTTAGGATTAGGGGACGGGTGAGAGTCAGGCTTCGGGGAAGGGTTAGGGTTAGGGTTCGGGCTAGGGTTAGGGTTAGGGGACGGGGACGGTTTAGGGTCCAGGTGAGGGTACGACAACGCTTTAGGGGGAGCGTACGTGTGAGGGCGCGGGTTAGTGTCAGCGTACGGGTTAGGATTAGGGGACGGGTGAGGGTCAGGCTTCGGGGCAGGGTTAGGGTTAGGGTTCGGGCTAGGGTTAGGGTTAGGGGACGGGGACGGTTTAGGGTCCAGGTGAGGGTACGACAACGCTTTAGGGGGAGCGTACGTGTGAGGGCGCGGGTTAGTGTCAGCGTACGGGTTAGGATTAGGGGACGGGTGAGGGTCAGGCTTCGGGGAAGGGTTAGGGTTAGGGTTCGGGCTAGGGTTAGGGTTAGGGGACGGGGACGGTTTAGGGTCCAGGTGAGGGTACGACAACGCTTTAGGGGGAGCGTACGTGTGAGGGCGCGGGTTAGTGTCAGCGTACGGGTTAGGATTAGGGGACGGGTGAGGGTCAGGCTTCGGGGCAGGGTTAGGGTTAGGGTTCGGGCTAGGGTTAGGGTTAGGGGACGGGGACGGTTTAGGGTCCAGGTGAGGGTACGACAACGCTTTAGGGGGAGCGTACGTGTGAGGGCGCGGGTTAGTGTCAGCGTACGGGTTAGGATTAGGGGACGGGTGAGGGTCAGGCTTCGGGGAAGGGTTAGGGTTAGGGTTCGGGCTAGGGTTAGGGTTAGGGGACGGGGACGGTTTAGGGTCCAGGTGAGGGTACGACAACGCTTTAGGGGGAGCGTACGTGTGAGGGCGCGGGTTAGTGTCAGCGTACGGGTTAGGATTAGGGGACGGGTGAGGGTCAGGCTTCGGGGAAGTGTTAGGGTTAGGGTTCGGGCTAGGGTTAGGGTTAGGGGACGGGGACGGTTTAGGGTCCAGGTGAGGGTACGACAACGCTTTAGGGGGAGCGTACGTGTGAGGGCGCGGGTTAGTGTCAGCGTACGGGTTAGGATTAGGGGACGGGTGAGGGTCAGGCTTCGGGGCAGGGTTAGGGTTAGGGTTCGGGCTAGGGTTAGGGTTAGGGGACGGGGACGGTTTAGGGTCCAGGTGAGGGTACGACAACGCTTTAGGGGGACCGTACGTGTGAGGGCGCGGGTTAGTGTCAGCGTACGGGTTAGGATTAGGGGACGGGTGAGGGTCAGGCTTCGGGGAAGGGTGAGGGTTAGGGTTCGGGCTAGGGTTAGGGTTAGGGGACGGGGACGGTTTAGGGTCCAGGTGAGGGTACGACAACGCTTTAGGGGGAGCGTACGTGTGAGGGCGCGCGTTAGTGTCAGCGTACGGGTTAGGATTAGGGGACGGGTGAGGGTCAGGCTTCGGGGAAGGGTTAGGGTTAGGGTTCGGGCTAGGGTTAGGGTTAGGGGACGGGGACGGTTTAGGGTGCAGGTGAGGGTACGACAACGCTTTAGGGGGAGCGTACGTGTGAGGGCGCGGGTTAGTGTCAGCGTAAGGGTTAGGATTAGGGGACGGGTGAGGGTCAGGCTTCGGGGAAGGGTTAGGTTTAGGGTTCGGGCTAGGGTTAGGGTTAGGGGACGGGGACGGTTTAGGGTCCAGGTGAGGGTACGACAACGCTTTAGGGGGAGCGTACGTGTGAGGGCGCGGGTTAGTGTCAGCTTAAGGGTTAGGATTAGGGGACGGGTGAGGGTCAGGCTTCGGGGAAGGGTTAGGGTTAGGGTTCGGGCTAGGGATAGGGTTAGGGGACGGGGACGGTTTAGGGTCCAGGTGAGGGTACGACAACGCTTTAGGGGGAGCGTACGTGTGAGGGCGCGGGTTAGTGTCAGCGTACGGGTTAGGATTAGGGGACGGGTGAGGGTCAGGCTTCGGGGAAGGGTTAGGGTTAGGGTTCGGGCTAGGGTTAGGGTTAGGGGACGGGGACGGTTTAGGGTCCAGGTGAGGGTACGACAACGCTTTAGGGGGAGCGTACGTGTGAGGGCGCGGGTTAGTGTCAGCGTAAGGGTTAGGATTAGGGGACGGGTGAGGGTCAGGCTTCGGGGAAGGGTTAGGGTTAGGGTTCGGGCTAGGGTTAGGGTTAGGGGACGGGGACGGTTTAGGGTCCAGGTGAGGGTACGACAACGCTTTAGGGGGAGCGTACGTGTGAGGGCGCGGGTTAGTGTCAGCGTACGGGTTAGGATTAGGGGACGGGTGAGGGTCAGGCTTCGGGGCAGGGTTAGGGTTAGGGTTCGGGCTAGGGTTAGGGTTAGGGGACGGGGACGGTTTAGGGTCCAGGTGAGGGTACGACAACGCTTTAGGTGGAGCGTACGTGTGAGGGCGCGGGTTAGTGTCAGCGTACGGGTTAGGATTAGGGGACGGGTGAGGGTCAGGCTTCGGGGAAGGGTTAGGGTTAGGGTTCGGGCTAGGGTTAGGGTTAGGGGACGGGGACGGTTTAGGGTCCAGGTGAGGGTACGACAACGCTTTAGGGGGAGCGTACTTGTGAGGGCGCGGGTTAGTGTCAGCGTACGGGTTAGGATTAGGGGACGGGTGAGGGTCAGGCTTCGGGGCAGGGTTAGGGTTAGGGTTCGGGCTAGGGTTAGGGTTAGGAGACGGGGACGGTTTAGGGTCCAGGTGAGGGTACGACAACGCTTTAGGGGGAGCGTACGTGTGAGGGCGCGGGTTAGTGTCAGCGTACGGGTTAGGATTAGGGGACGGGTGAGGGTCAGGCTTCGGGGAAGGGTTAGGGTTAGGGTTCGGGCTAGGGTTAGGGTTAGGGGACGGGGACGGTTTAGGGTCCAGGTGAGGGTACGACAACGCTTTAGGGGGAGCGTACGTGTGAGGGCGCGGGTTAGTGTCAGCGTACGGGTTAGGATTAGGGGACGGGTGAGGGTCAGGCTTCGGGGAAGGGTTAGGGTTAGGGTTCGGGCTAGGGTTAGGGTTAGGGGACGGGGACGGTTTAGGGTCCAGGTGAGTGTACGACAACGCTTTAGGGGGAGCGTACGTGTGAGGGCGCGGGTTAGTGTCAGCGTACGGGTTAGGATTAGGGGACGGGTGAGGGTCAGGCTTCGGGGCAGGGTTAGGGTTAGGGTTCGGGCTAGGGTTAGGGTTAGGGGAAGGGGACGGTTTAGGGTCCAGGTGAGGGTACGACAACGCTTTAAGGGGAGCGTACGTGTGAGGGCGCGGGTTAGTGTCAGCGTACGGGTTAGGATTAGGGGACGGGTGAGGGTCAGGCTTCGGGGAAGGGTTAGGGTTAGGGTTCGGGCTGGGGTTAGGGTTAGGGGACGGGGACGGTTTAGGGTCCAGGTGAGGGTACGACAACGCTTTAGGGGGAGCGTACGTGTGAGGGCGCGGGTTAGTGTCAGCGTACGGGTTAGGATTAGGGGACGGGTGAGGGTCAGGCTTCGGGGAAGGGTTAGGGTTAGGGTTCGGGCTAGGGTTAGGTTTAGGGGACGGGGACGGTTTAGGGTCCAGGTGAGGGTACGACAACGCTTTAGGGGGAGCGTACGTGTGAGGGCGCGGGTTAGTGTCAGCGTACGGGTTAGGATTAGGGGACGGGTGAGGGTCAGGCTTCGGGGAAGGGTTAGGGTTAGGGTTCGGGCTAGGGTTAGGGTTAGGGGTCGGGGACGGTTTAGGGTCCAGGTGATGGTACGACAACGCTTTAGGGGGAGCGTACGTGTGAGGGCGCGGGTTAGTGTCAGCGTACGGGTTAGGATTAGGGGACGGGTGAGGGTCAGGCTTCGGGGCAGGGTTAGGGTTAGGGTTCGTGCTAGGGTTAGGGTTAGGGGACGGGGACGGTTTAGGGTCCAGGTGAGGGTACGACAATGCTTTAGGGGGAGCGTACGTGTGAGGGCGCGGGTTAGTGTCAGCGTACGGGTTAGGATTAGGGGACGGGTGAGGGTCAGGCTTCGGGGAAGGGTTAGGGTTAGGGTTCGGGCTAGGGTTAGGGTTAGGGGACGGGGACGGTTTAGGGTCCAGGTGAGGGTACGACAATGCTTTAGGGGGAGCGTACGTGTGAGGGCGCGGGTTAGTGTCAGCGTACGGGTTAGGATTAGGGGACGGGTGAGGGTCAGGCTTCGGGGAAGGGTTAGGGTTAGGGTTCGGGCTAGGGTTAGGGTTAGGGGACGGGGACGGTTTAGGGTCCAGGTGAGGGTACGACAACGCTTTAGGGGGAGCGTACGTGTGAGGGCGCGGGTTAGTGTCAGCGTACGGGTTAGGATTAGGGGACGGGTGAGAGTCAGGCTTCGGGGAAGGGTTAGGGTTAGGGTTCGGGCTAGGGTTAGGGTTAGGGGACGGGGACGGTTTAGGGTCCAGGTGAGGGTACGACAACGCTTTAGGGGGAGCGTACGTGTGAGGGCGCGGGTTAGTGTCAGCGTACGGGTTAGGATTAGGGGACGGGTGAGGGTCAGGCTTCGGGGCAGGGTTAGGGTTAGGGTTCGGGCTAGGGTTAGGGTTAGGGGACGGGGACGGTTTAGGGTCCAGGTGAGGGTACGACAACGCTTTAGGGGGAGCGTACGTGTGAGGGCGCGGGTTAGTGTCAGCGTACGGGTTAGGATTAGGGGACGGGTGAGGGTCAGGCTTCGGGGAAGGGTTAGGGTTAGGGTTCGGGCTAGGGTTAGGGTTAGGGGACGGGGACGGTTTAGGGTCCAGGTGAGGGTACGACAACGCTTTAGGGGGAGCGTACGTGTGAGGGCGCGGGTTAGTGTCAGCGTACGGGTTAGGATTAGGGGACGGGTGAGGGTCAGGCTTCGGGGAAGTGTTAGGGTTAGGGTTCGGGCTAGGGTTAGGGTTAGGGGACGGGGACGGTTTAGGGTCCAGGTGAGGGTACGACAACGCTTTATGGGGAGCGTACGTGTGAGGGCGCGGGTTAGTGTCAGCGTACGGGTTAGGATTAGGGGACGGGTGAGGGTCAGGCTTCGGGGCAGGGTTAGGGTTAGGGTTCGGGCTAGGGTTAGGGTTAGGGGACGGGGACGGTTTAGGGTCCAGGTGAGGGTACGACAACGCTTTAGGGGGACCGTACGTGTGAGGGCGCGGGTTAGTGTCAGCGTACGGGTTAGGATTAGGGGACGGGTGAGGGTCAGGCTTCGGGGAAGGGTTAGGGTTAGGGTTCGGGCTAGGGTTAGGGTTAGGGGACGGGGACGGTTTAGGGTCCAGGTGAGGGTACGACAACGCTTTAGGGGGAGCGTACGTGTGAGGGCGCGGGTTAGTGTCAGCGTACGGGTTAGGATTAGGGGACGGGTGAGGGTCAGGCTTCGGGGCAGGGTTAGGGTTAGGGTTCGGGCTAGGGTTAGGGTTAGGGGACGGGGACGGTTTAGGGTCCAGGTGAGGGTACGACAACGCTTTAGGGGGACCGTACGTGTGAGGGCGCGGGTTAGTGTCAGCGTACGGGTTAGGATTAGGGGACGGGTGAGGGTCAGGCTTCGGGGAAGGGTTAGGGTTAGGGTTCGGGCTAGGGTTAGGGTTAGGGGACGGGGACGGTTTAGGGTCCAGGTGAGGGTACGACAACGCTTTAGGGGGAGCGTACGTGTGAGGGCGCGCGTTAGTGTCAGCGTACGGGTTAGGATTAGGGGACGGGTGAGGGTCAGGCTTCGGGGAAGGGTTAGGGTTAGGGTTCGGGCTAGGGTTAGGGTTAGGGGACGGGGACGGTTTAGGGTCCAGGTGAGGGTACGACAACGCTTTAGGGGGAGCGTACGTGTGAGGGCGCGGGTTAGTGTCAGCGTAAGGGTTAGGATTAGGGGACGGGTGAGGGTCAGGCTTCGGGGAAGGGTTAGGTTTAGGGTTCGGGCTAGGGTTACGGTTAGGGGACGGGGACGGTTTAGGGTCCAGGTGAGGGTACGACAACGCTTTAGGGGGAGCGTACGTGTGAGGGCGCGGTTTAGTGTCAGCGTACGGGTTAGGATTAGGGGACGGGTGAGGGTCAGGCTTCGGGGAAGGGTTAGGGTTAGGGTTCGGGCTAGGGTTAGGGTTAGGGGACGGGGACGGTTTAGGGTCCAGGTGAGGGTACGACAACGCTTTAGGGGGAGCGTACGTGTGAGGGCGCGGGTTAGTGTCAGCGTACGGGTTAGGATTAGGGGACGGGTGAGGGTCAGGCTTCGGGGCAGGGTTAGGGTTAGGGTTCGGGCTAGGGTTAGGGTTAGGGGACGGGGACGGTTTAGGGTCCAGGTGAGGGTACGACAACGCTTTAGGGGGAGCGTACGTGTGAGGGCGCGGGTTAGTGTCAGCGTACGGGTTAGGATTAGGGGACGGGTGAGGGTCAGGCTTCGGGGCAGGGTTAGGGTTAGGGTTCGGGCTAGGGTTAGGGTTAGGG
Source organism: Grampus griseus (assembly GCF_964374135.1). Taxonomy (NCBI): domain Eukaryota; kingdom Metazoa; phylum Chordata; class Mammalia; order Artiodactyla; family Delphinidae; genus Grampus; species Grampus griseus. Next base: position 96,327 of record NW_028132847.1, read on the forward strand.
GACGGGGACGGTTTAGGGTCCAGGTGAGGGTACGACAACGCTTTAGGGGGAGCGTACGTGTGAGGGCGCGGGTTAGTGTCAGCGTACGGGTTAGGATTAGGGGACGGGTGAGGGTCAGGCTTCGGGGCAGGGTTAGGGTTAGGGTTCGGGCTAGGGTTAGGGTTAGGGGACGGGGACGGTTTAGGGTCCAGGTGAGGGTACGACAACGCTTTAGGGGGAGCGTACGTGTGAGGGCGCGGGTTAGTGTCAGCGTACGGGTTAGGATTAGGGGACGGGTGAGGGTCAGGCTTCGGGGAAGGGTTAGGGTTAGGGTTCGGGCTAGGGTTAGGGTTAGGGGACGGGGACGGTTTAGGGTCCAGGTGAGGGTACGACAACGCTTTAGGGGGAGCGTACGTGTGAGGGCGCGGGTTAGTGTCAGCGTACGGGTTAGGATTAGGGGACGGGTGAGGGTCAGGCTTCGGGGAAGTGTTAGGGTTAGGGTTCGGGCTAGGGTTAGGGTTAGGGGACGGGGACGGTTTAGGGTCCAGGTGAGGGTACGACAACGCTTTAGGGGGAGCGTACGTGTGAGGGCGCGGGTTAGTGTCAGCGTACGGGTTAGGATTAGGGGACGGGTGAGGGTCAGGCTTCGGGGCAGGGTTAGGGTTAGGGTTCGGGCTAGGGTTAGGGTTAGGGGACGGGGACGGTTTAGGGTCCAGGTGAGGGTACGACAACGCTTTAGGGGGACCGTACGTGTGAGGGCGCGGGTTAGTGTCAGCGTACGGGTTAGGATTAGGGGACGGGTGAGGGTCAGGCTTCGGGGAAGGGTTAGGGTTAGGGTTCGGGCTAGGGTTAGGGTTAGGGGACGGGGACGGTTTAGGGTCCAGGTGAGGGTACGACAACGCTTTAGGGGGAGCGTACGTGTGAGGGCTCGCGTTAGTGTCAGCGTACGGGTTAGGATTAGGGGACGGGTGAGGGTCAGGCTTCGGGGAAGGGTTAGGGTTAGGGTTCGGGCTAGGGTTAGGGTTAGGGGACGGGGACGGTTTAGGGTCCAGGTGAGGGTACGACAACGCTTTAGGGGGAGCGTACGTGTGAGGGCGCGGGTTAGTGTCAGCGTACGGGTTAGGATTAGGGGACGGGTGAGGGTCAGGCTTCGGGGCAGGGTTAGGGTTAGGGTTCGGGCTAGGGTTAGGGTTAGGGGACGGGGACGGTTTAGGGTCCAGGTGAGGGTACGACAACGCTTTAGGGGGAGCGTACGTGTGAGGGCGCGCGTTAGTGTCAGCGTACGGGTTAGGATTAGGGGACGGGTGAGGGTCAGGCTTCGGGGAAGGGTTAGGGTTAGGGTTCGGGCTAGGGTTAGGGTTAGGGGACGGGGACGGTTTAGGGTCCAGGTGAGGGTACGACAACGCTTTAGGGGGAGCGTACGTGTGAGGGCGCGGGTTAGTGTCAGCGTAAGGGTTAGGATTAGGGGACGGGTGAGGGTCAGGCTTCGGGGAAGGGTTAGGGTTAGGGTTCGGGCTAGGGTTAGGGTTAGGGGACGGGGACGGTTTAGGGTCCAGGTGAGGGTACGACAACGCTTTAGGGGGAGCGTACGTGTGAGGGCGCGGGTTAGTGTCAGCGAACGGGTTAGGATTAGGGGACGGGTGAGGGTCAGGCTTCGGGGAAGGGTTAGGGTTAGGGTTTGGGCTAGGGTTAGGGTTAGGGGACGGGGACGGTTTAGGGTCCAGGTGAGGGTACGACAACGCTTTAGGGGGAGCGTACGTGTGAGGGCGCGGGTTAGTGTCAGCGTACGGGTTAGGATTAGGGGACGGGTGAGGGTCAGGCTTCGGGGCAGGGTTAGGGTTAGGGTTCGGGCTAGGGTTAGGGTTAGGGGACGGGGACGGTTTAGGGTCCAGGTGAGGGTACGACAACGCTTTAGGGGGAGCGTACATGTGAGGGCGCGGGTTAGTGTCAGCGTACGGGTTAGGATTAGGGGACGGGTGAGGGTCAGGCTTCGGGGCAGGGTTAGGGTTAGGGTTCGGGCTAGGGTTAGGGTTAGGGGACGGGGACGGTTTAGGGTCCAGGTGAGGGTACGACAACGCTTTAGGGGGAGCGTACGTGTGAGGGCGCGGGTTAGTGTCAGCGTACGGGTTAGGATTAGGGGACGGGTGAGGGTCAGGCTTCGGGGAAGGGTTAGGGTTAGGGTTCGGGCTAGGTTTAGGGTTAGGGGACGGGGACGGTTTAGGGTCCAGGTGAGGGTACGACAACGCTTTAGGGGGAGCGTACGTGTGAGGGCGCGGGTTAGTGTCAGCATACGGGTTAGGATTAGGGGACGGGTGAGGGTCAGGCTTCGGGGCAGGGTTAGGGTTAGGGTTCGTGCTACGGTTAGGGTTAGGGGACGGGGACGGTTTAGGGTCCAGGTGAGGGTACGACAACGCTTTAGGGGGAGCGTACGTGTGAGGGCGCGGGTTAGTTTCAGCGTACGGGTTAGGATTAGGGGACGGGTGAGGGTCAGGCTTCGGGGCAGGGTTAGGGTTAGGGTTCGGGCTAGGGTTAGGGTTAGGGGACGGGGACGGTTTAGGGTCCAGGTGAGGGTACGACAACGCTTTAGGGTGAGCGTACGTGTGAGGGCGCGGGTTAGTGTCAGCGTACGGGTTAGGATTATGGGACGGGTGAGGGTCAGGCTTCGGGGAAGGGTTAGGGTTAGGGTTCGGGCTAGGGTTAGGGTTAGGGGACGGGGACGGTTTAGGGTCCAGGTGAGGGTACGACAACGCTTTAGGGGGAGCGTACGTGTGAGGGCGCGGGTTAGTGTCAGCGTACGGGTTAGGATTAGGGGACGGGTGAGGGTCAGGCTTCGGGGCAGGGTTAGGGTTAGGGTTCGGGCTAGGGTTAGGGTTAGGGGACGGGGACGGTTTAGGGTCCAGGTGAGGGTACGACAACGCTTTAGGGGGAGCGTACGTGTGAGGGCGCGGGTTAGTGTCAGCGTACGGGTTAGGATTAGGGGACGGGTGAGGGTCAGGCTTCGGGGAAGGGTTAGGGTTAGGGTTCGGGCTAGGGTTAGGGTTAGGGGACGGGGACGGTTTAGGGTCCAGGTGAGGGTACGACAACGCTTTAGGGGGAGCGTACGTGTGAGGGCGCGGGTTAGTGTCAGCGTACGGGTTAGGATTAGGGGACGGGTGAGGGTCAGGCTTCGGGGAAGTGTTAGGGTTAGGGTTCGGGCTAGGGTTAGGGTTAGGGGACGGGGACGGTTTAGGGTCCAGGTGAGGGTACGACAACGCTTTAGGGGGAGCGTACGTGTGAGGGCGCGGGTTAGTGTCAGCGTAAGGGTTAGGATTAGGGGACGGGTGAGGGTCAGGCTTCGGGGAAGGGTTAGGGTTAGGGTTCGGGCTAGGGTTAGGGTTAGGGGACGGGGACGGTTTAGGGTCCAGGTGAGGGTACGACAACGCTTTAGGGGGAGCGTACGTGTGAGGGCGCGGGTTAGTGTCAGCGAACGGGTTAGGATTAGGGGACGGGTGAGGGTCAGGCTTCGGGGAAGGGTTAGGGTTAGGGTTTGGGCTAGGGTTAGGGTTAGGGGACGGGGACGGTTTAGGGTCCAGGTGAGGGTACGACAACGCTTTAGGGGGAGCGTACGTGTGAGGGCGCGGGTTAGTGTCAGCGTATGGGTTAGGATTAGGGGACGGGTGAGGGTCAGGCTTCGGGGCAGGGTTAGGGTTAGGGTTCGGGCTAGGGTTAGGGTTAGGGGACGGGGACGGTTTAGGGTCCAGGTGAGGGTACGACAACGCTTTAGGGGGAGCGTACGTGTGAGGGCGCGGGTTAGTGTCAGCGTACGGGTTAGGATTAGGGGACGGGTGAGGGTCAGGCTTCGGGGCAGGGTTAGGGTTAGGGTTCGGGCTAGGGTTAGGGTTAGGGGACGGGGACGGTTTAGGGTCCAGGTGAGGGTACGACAACGCTTTAGGGGGAGCGTACGTGTGAGGGCGCGGGTTAGTGTCAGCGTACGGGTTAGGATTAGGGGACGGGTGAGGGTCAGGCTTCGGGGAAGGGTTAGGGTTAGGGTTCGGGCTAGGTTTAGGGTTAGGGGACGGGGACGGTTTAGGGTCCAGGTGAGGGTACGACAACGCTTTAGGGGGAGCGTACGTGTGAGGGCGCGGGTTAGTGTCAGCGTACGGGTTAGGATTAGGGGACGGGTGAGGGTCAGGCTTCGGGGCAGGGTTAGGGTTAGGGTTCGTGCTACGGTTAGGGTTAGGGGACGGGGACGGTTTAGGGTCCAGGTGAGGGTACGACAACGCTTTAGGGGGAGCGTACGTGTGAGGGCGCGGGTTAGTTTCAGCGTACGGGTTAGGATTAGGGGACGGGTGAGGGTCAGGCTTCGGGGCAGGGTTAGGGTTAGGGTTCGGGCTAGGGTTAGGGTTAGGGGACGGGGACGGTTTAGGGTCCAGGTGAGGGTACGACAACGCTTTAGGGTGAGCGTACGTGTGAGGGCGCGGGTTAGTGTCAGCGTACGGGTTAGGATTAGGGGACGGGTGAGGGTCAGGCTTCGGGGAAGGGTTAGGGTTAGGGTTCGGGCTAGGGTTAGGGTTAGGGGACGGGGACGGTTTAGGGTCCAGGTGAGGGTACGACAACGCTTTAGGGGGAGCGTACGTGTGAGGGCGCGGGTTAGTGTCAGCGTACGGGTTAGGATTAGGGGACGGGTGAGGGTCAGGCTTCGGGGCAGGGTTAGGGTTAGGGTTCGGGCTAGGGTTAGGGTTAGGGGACGGGGACGGTTTAGGGTCCAGGTGAGGGTACGACAACGCTTTAGGGGGAGCGTACGTGTGAGGGCGCGGGTTAGTGTCAGCGTACGGGTTAGGATTAGGGGACGGGTGAGGGTCAGGCTTCGGGGAAGGGTTAGGGTTAGGGTTCGGGCTAGGGTTAGGGTTAGGGGACGGGGACGGTTTAGGGTCCAGGTGAGGGTACGACAACGCTTTAGGGGGAGCGTACGTGTGAGGGCGCGGGTTAGTGTCAGCGTACGGGTTAGGATTAGGGGACGGGTGAGGGTCAGGCTTCGGGGCAGGGTTAGGGTTAGGGTTCGGGCTAGGGTTAGGGTTAGGGGACGGGGACGGTTTAGGGTCCAGGTGAGGGTACGACAACGCTTTAGGGGGAGCGTACGTGTGAGGGCGCGGGTTAGTGTCAGCGTACGGGTTAGGATTAGGGGACGGGTGAGGGTCAGGCTTCGGGGCAGGGTTAGGGTTAGGGTTCGGGCTAGGGTTAGGGTTAGGGGACGGGGACGGTTTAGGGTCCAGGTGAGGGTACGACAACGCTTTAGGGGGACCGTACGTGTGAGGGCGCGGGTTAGTGTCAGCGTACGGGTTAGGATTAGGGGACGGGTGAGGGTCAGGCTTCGGGGAAGGGTTAGGGTTAGGGTTCGGGCTAGGGTTAGGGTTAGGGGACGGGGACGGTTTAGGGTCCAGGTGAGGGTACGACAACGCTTTAGGGGGAGCGTACGTGTGAGGGCGCGGGTTAGTGTCAGCGTAAGGGTTAGGATTAGGGGACGGGTGAGGGTCAGGCTTCGGGGAAGGGTTAGGTTTAGGGTTCGGGCTAGGGTTAGGGTTAGGGGACGGGGACGGTTTAGGGTCCAGGTGAGGGTACGACAACGCTTTAGGGGGAGCGTACGTGTGAGGGCGCGGTTTAGTGTCAGCGTACGGGTTAGGATTAGGGGACGGGTGAGGGTCAGGCTTCGGGGAAGGGTTAGGGTTAGGGTTCGGGCTAGGGTTAGGGTTAGGGGACGGGGACGGTTTAGGGTCCAGGTCAGGGTACGACAACGCTTTAGGGGGAGCGTACGTGTGAGGGCGCAGGTTAGTGTCAGCGTAAGGGTTAGGATTAGGGGACGGGTGAGGGTCAGGCTTCGGGGAAGGGTTAGGGTTAGGGTTCGGGCTAGGGTTAGGGTTAGGGGACGGGGACGGTTTAGGGTCCAGGTGAGGGTACGACAACGCTTTAGGGGGAGCGTACGTGTGAGGGCGCGGGTTAGTGTCAGCGTACGGGTTAGGATTAGGGGACGGGTGAGGGTCAGGCTTCGGGGCAGGGTTAGGGTTAGGGTTCCGGCTAGGGTTAGGGTTAGGGGACGGGGACGGTTTAGGGTCCAGGTGAGGGTACGACAACGCTTTAGGGGGAGCGTACGTGTGAGGGCGCGGGTTAGTGTCAGCGTACGGGTTAGGATTAGGGGACGGGTGAGGGTCAGGCTTCGGGGAAGGGTTAGGGTTAGGTTTCGGGCTAGGGTTAGGGTTAGGGGACGGGGACGGTTTAGGGTCCAGGTGAGGGTACGACAACGCTTTAGGGGGAGCGTACGTGTGAGGGCGCGGGTTAGTGTCAGCGTACGGGTTAGGATTAGGGGACGGGTGAGGGTCAGGCTTCGGGGAAGTGTTAGGGTTAGGGTTCGGGCTAGGGTTAGGGTTAGGGGACGGGGACGGTTTAGGGTCCAGGTGAGGGTACGACAACGCTTTAGGGGGAGCGTACGTGTGAGGGCGCGGGTTAGTGTCAGCGTACGGGTTAGGATTAGGGGACGGGTGAGGGTCAGGCTTCGGGGCAGGGTTAGGGTTAGGGTTCGGGCTAGGGTTAGGGTTAGGGGACGGGGACGGTTTAGGGTCCAGGTGAGGGTACGACAACGCTTTAGGGGGACCGTACGTGTGAGGGCGCGGGTTAGTGTCAGCGTACGGGTTAGGATTAGGGGACGGGTGAGGGTCAGGCTTCGGGGAAGGGTTAGGGTTAGGGTTCGGGCTAGGGTTAGGGTTAGGGGACGGGGACGGTTTAGGGTCCAGGTGAGGGTACGACAACGCTTTAGGGGGAGCGTACGTGTGAGGGCGCGCGTTAGTGTCAGCGTACGGGTTAGGATTATGGGACGGGTGAGGGTCAGGCTTCGGGGAAGGGTTAGGGTTAGGGTTCGGGCTAGGGTTAGGGTTAGGGGACGGGGACGGTTTAGGGTCCAGGTGAGGGTACGACAACGCTTTAGGGGGAGCGTACGTGTGAGGGCGCGGGTTAGTGTCAGCGTACGGGTTAGGATTAGGGGACGGGTGAGGGTCAGGCTTCGGGGAAGGGTTAGGGTTAGGGTTCGGGCTAGGGTTAGGGTTAGGGGACGGGGACGGTTTAGGGTCCAGGTGAGGGTACGACAACGCTTTAGGGGGAGCGTACGTGTGAGGGCGCGGGTTAGTTTCAGCGTACGGGTTAGGATTAGGGGACGGGTGAGGGTCAGGCTTCGGGGCAGGGTTAGGGTTAGGGTTCGGGCTAGGGTTAGGGTTAGGGGACGGGGACGGTTTAGGGTCCAGGTGAGGGTACGACAACGCTTTAGGGGGACCGTACGTGTGAGGGCGCGGGTTAGTGTCAGCGTACGGGTTAGGATTAGGGGACGGGTGAGGGTCAGGCTTCGGGGAAGGGTTAGGGTTAGGGTTCGGGCTAGGGTTAGGGTTAGGGGACGGGGACGGTTTAGGGTCCAGGTGAGGGTACGACAACGCTTTAGGGGGAGCGTACGTGTGAGGGCGCGCGTTAGTGTCAGCGTACGGGTTAGGATTAGGGGACGGGTGAGGGTCAGGCTTCGGGGAAGGGTTAGGGTTAGGGTTCGGGCTAGGGTTAGGGTTAGGGGACGGGGACGGTTTAGGGTCCAGGTGAGGGTACGACAACGCTTTAGGGGGAGCGTACGTGTGAGGGCGCGGGTTAGTGTCAGCGTAAGGGTTAGGATTAGGGGACGGGTGAGGGTCAGGCTTCGGGGAAGGGTTAGGTTTAGGGTTCGGGCTAGGGTTAGGGTTAGGGGACGGGGACGGTTTAGGGTCCAGGTGAGGGTACGACAACGCTTTAGGGGGAGCGTACGTGTGAGGGCGCGGGTTAGTGTCAGCTTAAGGGTTAGGATTAGGGGACGGGTGAGGGTCAGGCTTCGGGGAAGTGTTAGGGTTAGGGTTCGGGCTAGGGATAGGGTTAGGGGACGGGGACGGTTTAGGGTCCAGGTGAGGGTACGACAACGCTTTAGGGGGAGCGTACGTGTGAGGGCGCGGGTTAGTGTCAGCGTACGGGTTAGGATTAGGGGACGGGTGAGGGTCAGGCTTCGGGGAAGGGTTAGGGTTAGGGTTCGGGCTAGGGTTAGGGTTAGGGGACGGGGACGGTTTAGGGTCCAGGTGAGGGTACGACAACGCTTTAGGGGGAGCGTACGTGTGAGGGCGCGGGTTAGTGTCAGCGTAAGGGTTAGGATTAGGGGACGGGTGAGGGTCAGGCTTCGGGGAAGGGTTAGGGTTAGGGTTCGGGCTAGGGTTAGGGTTAGGGGACGGGGACGGTTTAGGGTCCAGGTGAGGGTACGACAACGCTTTAGGGGGAGCGTACGTGTGAGGGCGCGGGTTAGTGTCAGCGTACGGGTTAGGATTAGGGGACGGGTGAGGGTCAGGCTTCGGGGCAGGGTTAGGGTTAGGGTTCGGGCTAGGGTTAGGGTTAGGGGACGGGGACGGTTTAGGGTCCAGGTGAGGGTACGACAACGCTTTAGGTGGAGCGTACGTGTGAGGGCGCGGGTTAGTGTCAGCGTACGGGTTAGGATTAGGGGACGGGTGAGGGTCAGGCTTCGGGGAAGGGTTAGGGTTAGGGTTCGGGCTAGGGTTAGGGTTAGGGGACGGGGACGGTTTAGGGTCCAGGTGAGGGTACGACAACGCTTTAGGGGGAGCGTACTTGTGAGGGCGCGGGTTAGTGTCAGCGTACGGGTTAGGATTAGGGGACGGGTGAGGGTCAGGCTTCGGGGCAGGGTTAGGGTTAGGGTTTGGGCTAGGGTTAGGGTTAGGGGACGGGGACGGTTTAGGGTCCAGGTGAGGGTACGACAACGCTTTAGGGGGAGCGTACGTGTGAGGGCGCGGGTTAGTGTCAGCGTACGGGTTAGGATTAGGGGACGGGTGAGGGTCAGGCTTCGGGGAAGGGTTAGGGTTAGGGTTCGGGCTAGGGTTAGGGTTAGGGGACGGGGACGGTTTAGGGTCCAGGTGAGGGTACGACAACGCTTTAGGGGGAGCGTACGTGTGAGGGCGCGGGTTAGTGTCAGCGTACGGGTTAGGATTAGGGGACGGGTGAGGGTCAGGCTTCGGGGAAGGGTTAGGGTTAGGGTTCGGGCTAGGGTTAGGGTTAGGGGACGGGGACGGTTTAGGGTCCAGGTGAGTGTACGACAACGCTTTAGGGGGAGCGTACGTGTGAGGGCGCGGGTTAGTGTCAGCGTACGGGTTAGGATTAGGGGACGGGTGAGGGTCAGGCTTCGGGGCAGGGTTAGGGTTAGGGTTCGGGCTAGGGTTAGGGTTAGGGGACGGGGACGGTTTAGGGTCCAGGTGAGGGTACGACAACGCTTTAGGGGGAGCGTACGTGTGAGGGCGCGGGTTAGTGTCAGCGTACGGGTTAGGATTAGGGGACGGGTGAGGGTCAGGCTTCGGGGCAGGGTTAGGGTTAGGGTTCGGGCTAGGGTTAGGGTTAGGGGACGGGGACGGTTTAGGGTCCAGGTGAGGGTACGACAACGCTTTAGGGGGAGCGTACGTGTGAGGGCGCGGGTTAGTGTCAGCGTACGGGTTAGGATTAGGGGACGGGTGAGGGTCAGGCTTCGGGGCAGGGTTAGGGTTAGGGTTCGGGCTAGGGTTAGGGTTAGGGGAAGGGGACGGTTTAGGGTCCAGGTGAGGGTACGACAACGCTTTAAGGGGAGCGTACGTGTGAGGGCGCGGGTTAGTGTCAGCGTACGGGTTAGGATTAGGGGACGGGTGAGGGTCAGGCTTCGGGGAAGGGTTAGGGTTAGGGTTCGGGCTGGGGTTAGGGTTAGGGGACGGGGACGGTTTAGGGTCCAGGTGAGGGTACGACAACGCTTTAGGGGGAGCGTACGTGTGAGGGCGCGGGTTAGTGTCAGCGTACGGGTTAGGATTAGGGGACGGGTGAGGGTCAGGCTTCGGGGAAGGGTTAGGTTTAGGGTTCGGGCTAGGGTTAGGGTTAGGGGACGGGGACGGTTTAGGGTCCAGGTGAGGGTACGACAACGCTTTAGGGGGAGCGTACGTGTGAGGGCGCGGGTTAGTGTCAGCGTACGGGTTAGGATTAGGGGACGGGTGAGGGTCAGGCTTCGGGGAAGGGTTAGGGTTAGGGTTCGGGCTAGGGTTAGGTTTAGGGGACGGGGACGGTTTAGGGTCCAGGTGAGGGTACGACAACGCTTTAGGGGGAGCGTACGTGTGAGGGCGCGGGTTAGTGTCAGCGTACGGGTTAGGATTAGGGGACGGGTGAGGGTCAGGCTTCGGGGAAGGGTTAGGGTTAGGGTTCGGGCTAGGGTTAGGGTTAGGGGTCGGGGACGGTTTAGGGTCCAGGTGATGGTACGACAACGCTTTAGGGGGAGCGTACGTGTGAGGGCGCGGGTTAGTGTCAGCGTACGGGTTAGGATTAGGGGACGGGTGAGGGTCAGGCTTCGGGGCAGGGTTAGGGTTAGGGTTCGTGCTAGGGTTAGGGTTAGGGGACGGGGACGGTTTAGGGTCCAGGTGAGGGTACGACAACGCTTTAGGGGGAGCGTACGTGTGAGGGCGCGCGTTAGTGTCAGCGTACGGGTTAGGATTAGGGGACGGGTGAGGGTCAGGCTTCGGGGAAGGGTTAGGGTTAGGGTTCGGGCTAGGGTTAGGGTTAGGGGACGGGGACGGTTTAGGGTCCAGGTGAGGGTACGACAATGCTTTAGGGGGAGCGTACGTGTGAGGGCGCGGGTTAGTGTCAGCGTACGGGTTAGGATTAGGGGACGGGTGAGGGTCAGGCTTCGGGGAAGGGTTAGGGTTAGGGTTCGGGCTAGGGTTAGGGTTAGGGGACGGGGACGGTTTAGGGTCCAGGTGAGGGTACGACAACGCTTTAGGGGGAGCGTACGTGTGAGGGCGCGGGTTAGTGTCAGCGTACGGGTTAGGATTAGGGGACGGGTGAGAGTCAGGCTTCGGGGAAGGGTTAGGGTTAGGGTTCGGGCTAGGGTTAGGGTTAGGGGACGGGGACGGTTTAGGGTCCAGGTGAGGGTACGACAACGCTTTAGGGGGAGCGTACGTGTGAGGGCGCGGGTTAGTGTCAGCGTACGGGTTAGGATTAGGGGACGGGTGAGGGTCAGGCTTCGGGGCAGGGTTAGGGTTAGGGTTCGGGCTAGGGTTAGGGTTAGGGGACGGGGACGGTTTAGGGTCCAGGTGAGGGTACGACAACGCTTTAGGGGGAGCGTACGTGTGAGGGCGCGGGTTAGTGTCAGCGTACGGGTTAGGATTAGGGGACGGGTGAGGGTCAGGCTTCGGGGAAGGGTTAGGGTTAGGGTTCGGGCTAGGGTTAGGGTTAGGGGACGGGGACGGTTTAGGGTCCAGGTGAGGGTACGACAACGCTTTAGGGGGAGCGTACGTGTGAGGGCGCGGGTTAGTGTCAGCGTACGGGTTAGGATTAGGGGACGGGTGAGGGTCAGGCTTCGGGGCAGGGTTAGGGTTAGGGTTCGGGCTAGGGTTAGGGTTAGGGGACGGGGACGGTTTAGGGTCCAGGTGAGGGTACGACAACGCTTTAGGGGGAGCGTACGTGTGAGGGCGCGGGTTAGTGTCAGCGTACGGGTTAGGATTAGGGGACGGGTGAGGGTCAGGCTTCGGGGAAGGGTTAGGGTTAGGGTTCGGGCTAGGGTTAGGGTTAGGGGACGGGGACGGTTTAGGGTCCAGGTGAGGGTACGACAACGCTTTAGGGGGAGCGTACGTGTGAGGGCGCGGGTTAGTGTCAGCGTACGGGTTAGGATTAGGGGACGGGTGAGGGTCAGGCTTCGGGGAAGTGTTAGGGTTAGGGTTCGGGCTAGGGTTAGGGTTAGGGGACGGGGACGGTTTAGGGTCCAGGTGAGGGTACGACAACGCTTTAGGGGGAGCGTACGTGTGAGGGCGCGGGTTAGTGTCAGCGTACGGGTTAGGATTAGGGGACGGGTGAGGGTCAGGCTTCGGGGCAGGGTTAGGGTTAGGGTGCGGGCTAGGGTTAGGGTTAGGGGACGGGGACGGTTTAGGGTCCAGGTGAGGGTACGACAACGCTTTAGGGGGACCGTACGTGTGAGGGCGCGGGTTAGTGTCAGCGTACGGGTTAGGATTAGGGGACGGGTGAGGGTCAGGCTTCGGGGAAGGGTTAGGGTTAGGGTTCGGGCTAGGGTTAGGGTTAGGGGACGGGGACGGTTTAGGGTCCAGGTGAGGGTACGACAACGCTTTAGGGGGAGCGTACGTGTGAGGGCGCGGGTTAGTGTCAGCGTACGGGTTAGGATTAGGGGACGGGTGAGGGTCAGGCTTCGGGGCAGGGTTAGGGTTAGGGTTCGGGCTAGGGTTAGGGTTAGGGGACGGGGACGGTTTAGGGTCCAGGTGAGGGTACGACAACGCTTTAGGGGGACCGTACGTGTGAGGGCGCGGGTTAGTGTCAGCGTACGGGTTAGGATTAGGGGACGGGTGAGGGTCAGGCTTCGGGGAAGGGTTAGGGTTAGGGTTCGGGCTAGGGTTAGGGTTAGGGGACGGGGACGGTTTAGGGTCCAGGTGAGGGTACGACAACGCTTTAGGGGGAGCGTACGTGTGAGGGCGCGCGTTAGTGTCAGCGTACGGGTTAGGATTAGGGGACGGGTGAGGGTCAGGCTTCGGGGAAGGGTTAGGGTTAGGGTTCGGGCTAGGGTTAGGGTTAGGGGACGGGGACGGTTTAGGGTCCAGGTGAGGGTACGACAACGCTTTAGGGGGAGCGTACGTGTGAGGGCGCGGGTTAGTGTCAGCGTAAGGGTTAGGATTAGGGGACGGGTGAGGGTCAGGCTTCGGGGAAGGGTTAGGTTTAGGGTTCGGGCTAGGGTTACGGTTAGGGGACGGGGACGGTTTAGGGTCCAGGTGAGGGTACGACAACGCTTTAGGGGGAGCGTACGTGTGAGGGCGCGGTTTAGTGTCAGCGTACGGGTTAGGATTAGGGGACGGGTGAGGGTCAGGCTTCGGGGAAGGGTTAGGGTTAGGGTTCGGGCTAGGGTTAGGGTTAGGGGACGGGGACGGTTTAGGGTCCAGGTGAGGGTACGACAACGCTTTAGGGGGAGCGTACGTGTGAGGGCGCGGGTTAGTGTCAGCGTACGGGTTAGGATTAGGGGACGGGTGAGAGTCAGGCTTCGGGGAAGGGTTAGGGTTAGGGTTCGGTCTAGGGTTAGGGTTAGGGGACGGGGACGGTTTAGGGTCCAGGTGAGGGTACGACAACGCTTTAGGGGGAGCGTACGTGTGAGGGCGCGGGTTAGTGTCAGCGTACGGGTTAGGATTAGGGGACGGGTGAGGGTCAGGCTTCGGGGCAGGGTTAGGGTTAGGGTTCGGGCTAGGGTTAGGGTTAGGGGACGGGGACGGTTTAGGGTCCAGGTGAGGGTACGACAACGCTTTAGGGGGAGCGTACGTGTGAGGGCGCGGGTTAGTGTCAGCGTACGGGTTAGGATTAGGGGACGGGTGAGGGTCAGGCTTCGGGGAAGGGTTAGGGTTAGGGTTCGGGCTAGGGTTAGGGTTAGGGGACGGGGACGGTTTAGGGTCCAGGTGAGGGTACGACAACGCTTTAGGGGGAGCGTACGTGTGAGGGCGCGGGTTAGTGTCAGCGTACGGGTTAGGATTAGGGGACGGGTGAGGGTCAGGCTTCGGGGCAGGGTTAGGGTTAGGGTTCGGGCTAGGGTTAGGGTTAGGGGACGGGGACGGTTTAGGGTCCAGGTGAGGGTACGACAACGCTTTAGGGGGAGCGTACGTGTGAGGGCGCGGGTTAGTGTCAGCGTACGGGTTAGGATTAGGGGACGGGTGAGGGTCAGGCTTCGGGGAAGGGTTAGGGTTAGGGTTCGGGCTAGGGTTAGGGTTAGGGGACGGGGACGGTTTAGGGTCCAGGTGAGGGTACGACAACGCTTTAGGGGGAGCGTACGTGTGAGGGCGCGGGTTAGTGTCAGCGTACGGGTTAGGATTAGGGGACGGGTGAGGGTCAGGCTTCGGGGAAGTGTTAGGGTTAGGGTTCGGGCTAGGGTTAGGGTTAGGGGACGGGGACGGTTTAGGGTCCAGGTGAGGGTACGACAACGCTTTAGGGGGAGCGTACGTGTGAGGGCGCGGGTTAGTGTCAGCGTACGGGTTAGGATTAGGGGACGGGTGAGGGTCAGGCTTCAGGGCAGGGTTAGGGTTAGGGTTCGGGCTAGGGTTAGGGTTAGGGGACGGGGACGGTTTAGGGTCCAGGTGAGGGTACGACAACGCTTTAGGGGGACCGTACGTGTGAGGGCGCGGGTTAGTGTCAGCGTACGGGTTAGGATTAGGGGACGGGTGAGGGTCAGGCTTCGGGGAAGGGTGAGGGTTAGGGTTCGGGCTAGGGTTAGGGTTAGGGGACGGGGACGGTTTAGGGTCCAGGTGAGGGTACGACAACGCTTTAGGGGGAGCGTACGTGTGAGGGCGCGCGTTAGTGTCAGCGTACGGGTTAGGATTAGGGGACGGGTGAGGGTCAGGCTTCGGGGAAGGGTTAGGGTTAGGGTTCGGGCTAGGGTTAGGGTTAGGGGACGGGGACGGTTTAGGGTCCAGGTGAGGGTACGACAACGCTTTAGGGGGAGCGTACGTGTGAGGGCGCGGGTTAGTGTCAGCGTAAGGGTTAGGATTAGGGGACGGGTGAGGGTCAGGCTTCGGGGAAGGGTTAGGTTTAGGGTTCGGGCTAGGGTTAGGGTTAGGGGACGGGGACGGTTTAGGGTCCAGGTGAGGGTACGACAACGCTTTAGGGGGAGCGTACGTGTGAGGGCGCGGGTTAGTGTCAGCTTAAGGGTTAGGATTAGGGGACGGGTGAGGGTCAGGCTTCGGGGAAGGGTTAGGGTTAGGGTTCGGGCTAGGGATAGGGTTAGGGGACGGGGACGGTTTAGGGTCCAGGTGAGGGTACGACAACGCTTTAGGGGGAGCGTACGTGTGAGGGCGCGGGTTAGTGTCAGCGTACGGGTTAGGATTAGGGGACGGGTGAGGGTCAGGCTTCGGGGAAGGGTTAGGGTTAGGGTTCGGGCTAGGGTTAGGGTTAGGGGACGGGGACGGTTTAGGGTCCAGGTGAGGGTACGACAACGCTTTAGGGGAAGCGTACGTGTGAGGGCGCGGGTTAGTGTCAGCGTAAGGGTTAGGATTAGGGGACGGGTGAGGGTCAGGCTTCGGGGAAGGGTTAGGGTTAGGGTTCGGGCTAGGGTTAGGGTTAGGGGACGGGGACGGTTTAGGGTCCAGGTGAGGGTACGACAACGCTTTAGGGGGAGCGTACGTGTGAGGGCGCGGGTTAGTGTCAGCGTACGGGTTAGGATTAGGGGACGGGTGAGGGTCAGGCTTCGGGGCAGGGTTAGGGTTAGGGTTCGGGCTAGGGTTAGGGTTAGGGGACGGGGACGGTTTAGGGTCCAGGTGAGGGTACGACAACGCTTTAGGTGGAGCGTACGTGTGAGGGCGCGGGTTAGTGTCAGCGTACGGGTTAGGATTAGGGGACGGGTGAGGGTCAGGCTTCGGGGAAGGGTTAGGGTTAGGGTTCGGGCTAGGGTTAGGGTTAGGGGACGGGGACGGTTTAGGGTCCAGGTGAGGGTACGACAACGCTTTAGGGGGAGCGTACTTGTGAGGGCGCGGGTTAGTGTCAGCGTACGGGTTAGGATTAGGGGACGGGTGAGGGTCAGGCTTCGGGGCAGGGTTAGGGTTAGGGTTCGGGCTAGGGTTAGGGTTAGGAGACGGGGACGGTTTAGGGTCCAGGTGAGGGTACGACAACGCTTTAGGGGGAGCGTACGTGTGAGGGCGCGGGTTAGTGTCAGCGTACGGGTTAGGATTAGGGGACGGGTGAGGGTCAGGCTTCGGGGAAGGGTTAGGGTTAGGGTTCGGGCTAGGGTTAGGGTTAGGGGACGGGGACGGTTTAGGGTCCAGGTGAGGGTACGACAACGCTTTAGGGGGAGCGTACGTGTGAGGGCGCGGGTTAGTGTCAGCGTACGGGTTAGGATTAGGGGACGGGTGAGGGTCAGGCTTCGGGGAAGGGTTAGGGTTAGGGTTCGGGCTAGGGTTAGGGTTAGGGGACGGGGACGGTTTAGGGTCCAGGTGAGTGTACGACAACGCTTTAGGGGGAGCGTACGTGTGAGGGCGCGGGTTAGTGTCAGCGTACGGGTTAGGATTAGGGGACGGGTGAGGGTCAGGCTTCGGGGCAGGGTTAGGGTTAGGGTTCGGGCTAGGGTTAGGGTTAGGGGAAGGGGACGGTTTAGGGTCCAGGTGAGGGTACGACAACGCTTTAAGGGGAGCGTACGTGTGAGGGCGCGGGTTAGTGTCAGCGTACGGGTTAGGATTAGGGGACGGGTGAGGGTCAGGCTTCGGGGAAGGGTTAGGGTTAGGGTTCGGGCTGGGGTTAGGGTTAGGGGACGGGGACGGTTTAGGGTCCAGGTGAGGGTACGACAACGCTTTAGGGGGAGCGTACGTGTGAGGGCGCGGGTTAGTGTCAGCGTACGGGTTAGGATTAGGGGACGGGTGAGGGTCAGGCTTCGGGGAAGGGTTAGGGTTAGGGTTCGGGCTAGGGTTAGGGTTAGGGGACGGGGACGGTTTAGGGTCCAGGTGAGGGTACGACAACGCTTTAGGGGGAGCGTACGTGTGAGGGCGCGGGTTAGTGTCAGCGTACGGGTTAGGATTAGGGGACGGGTGAGGGTCAGGCTTCGGGGAAGTGTTAGGGTTAGGGTTCGGGCTAGGGTTAGGGTTAGGGGACGGGGACGGTTTAGGGTCCAGGTGAGGGTACGACAACGCTTTAGGGGGAGCGTACGTGTGAGGGCGCGGGTTAGTGTCAGCGTACGGGTTAGGATTAGGGGACGGGTGAGGGTCAGGCTTCGGGGCAGGGTTAGGGTTAGGGTGCGGGCTAGGGTTAGGGTTAGGGGACGGGGACGGTTTAGGGTCCAGGTGAGGGTACGACAACGCTTTAGGGGGACCGTACGTGTGAGGGCGCGGGTTAGTGTCAGCGTACGGGTTAGGATTAGGGGACGGGTGAGGGTCAGGCTTCGGGGAAGGGTTAGGGTTAGGGTTCGGGCTAGGGTTAGGGTTAGGGGACGGGGACGGTTTAGGGTCCAGGTGAGGGTACGACAACGCTTTAGGGGGAGCATACGTGTGAGGGCGCGGGTTAGTGTCAGCGTACGGGTTAGGATTAGGGGACGGGTGAGGGTCAGGCTTCGGGGCAGGGTTAGGGTTAGGGTTCGGGCTAGGGTTAGGGTTAGGGGACGGGGACGGTTTAGGGTCCAGGTGAGGGTACGACAACGCTTTAGGGGGACCGTACGTGTGAGGGCGCGGGTTAGTGTCAGCGTACGGGTTAGGATTAGGGGACGGGTGAGGGTCAGGCTTCGGGGAAGGGTTAGGGTTAGGGTTCGGGCTAGGGTTAGGGTTAGGGGACGGGGACGGTTTAGGGTCCAGGTGAGGGTACGACAACGCTTTAGGGGGAGCGTACGTGTGAGGGCGCGCGTTAGTGTCAGCGTACGGGTTAGGATTAGGGGACGGGTGAGGGTCAGGCTTCGGGGAAGGGTTAGGGTTAGGGTTCGGGCTAGGGTTAGGGTTAGGGGACGGGGACGGTTTAGGGTCCAGGTGAGGGTACGACAACGCTTTAGGGGGAGCGTACGTGTGAGGGCGCGGGTTAGTGTCAGCGTAAGGGTTAGGATTAGGGGACGGGTGAGGGTCAGGCTTCGGGGAAGGGTTAGGTTTAGGGTTCGGGCTAGGGTTACGGTTAGGGGACGGGGACGGTTTAGGGTCCAGGTGAGGGTACGACAACGCTTTAGGGGGAGCGTACGTGTGAGGGCGCGGTTTAGTGTCAGCGTACGGGTTAGGATTAGGGGACGGGTGAGGGTCAGGCTTCGGGGAAGGGTTAGGGTTAGGGTTCGGGCTAGGGTTAGGGTTAGGGGACGGGGACGGTTTAGGGTCCAGGTGAGGGTACGACAACGCTTTAGGGGGAGCGTACGTGTGAGGGCGCGGGTTAGTGTCAGCGTACGGGTTAGGATTAGGGGACGGGTGAGAGTCAGGCTTCGGGGAAGGGTTAGGGTTAGGGTTCGGGCTAGGGTTAGGGTTAGGGGACGGGGACGGTTTAGGGTCCAGGTGAGGGTACGACAACGCTTTAGGGGGAGCGTACGTGTGAGGGCGCGGGTTAGTGTCAGCGTACGGGTTAGGATTAGGGGACGGGTGAGGGTCAGGCTTCGGGGCAGGGTTAGGGTTAGGGTTCGGGCTAGGGTTAGGGTTAGGGGACGGGGACGGTTTAGGGTCCAGGTGAGGGTACGACAACGCTTTAGGGGGAGCGTACGTGTGAGGGCGCGGGTTAGTGTCAGCGTACGGGTTAGGATTAGGGGACGGGTGAGGGTCAGGCTTCGGGGAAGGGTTAGGGTTAGGGTTCGGGCTAGGGTTAGGGTTAGGGGACGGGGACGGTTTAGGGTCCAGGTGAGGGTACGACAACGCTTTAGGGGGAGCGTACGTGTGAGGGCGCGGGTTAGTGTCAGCGTACGGGTTAGGATTAGGGGACGGGTGAGGGTCAGGCTTCGGGGCAGGGTTAGGGTTAGGGTTCGGGCTAGGGTTAGGGTTAGGGGACGGGGACGGTTTAGGGTCCAGGTGAGGGTACGACAACGCTTTAGGGGGAGCGTACGTGTGAGGGCGCGGGTTAGTGTCAGCGTACGGGTTAGGATTAGGGGACGGGTGAGGGTCAGGCTTCGGGGAAGGGTTAGGGTTAGGGTTCGGGCTAGGGTTAGGGTTAGGGGACGGGGACGGTTTAGGGTCCAGGTGAGGGTACGACAACGCTTTAGGGGGAGCGTACGTGTGAGGGCGCGGGTTAGTGTCAGCGTACGGGTTAGGATTAGGGGACGGGTGAGGGTCAGGCTTCGGGGCAGGGTTAGGGTTAGGGTTCGGGCTAGGGTTAGGGTTAGGGGACGGGGACGGTTTAGGGTCCAGGTGAGGGTACGACAACGCTTTAGGGGGAGCGTACGTGTGAGGGCGCGGGTTAGTGTCAGCGTACGGGTTAGGATTAGGGGACGGGTGAGGGTCAGGCTTCGGGGAAGGGTGAGGGTTAGGGTTCGGGCTAGGGTTAGGGTTAGGGGACGGGGACGGTTTAGGGTCCAGGTGAGGGTACGACAACGCTTTAGGGGGAGCGTACGTGTGAGGGCGCGGGTTAGTGTCAGCGTACGGGTTAGGATTAGGGGACGGGTGAGGGTCAGGCTTCGGGGAAGGGTTAGGGTTAGGGTTCGGGCTAGGGTTAGGGTTAGGGGACGGGGACGGTTTAGGGTCCAGGTGAGGGTACGACAACGCTTTAGGGGGAGCGTACGTGTGAGGGCGCGGGTTAGTGTCAGAGTACGGGTTAGGATTAGGGGACGGGTGAGGGTCAGGCTTCGGGGAAGTGTTAGGGTTAGGGTTCGGGCTAGGGTTAGGGTTAGGGGACGGGGACGGTTTAGGGTCCAGGTGAGGGTACGACAACGCTTTAGGGGGAGCGTACGTGTGAGGGCGCGGGTTAGTGTCAGCGTACGGGTTAGGATTAGGGGACGGGTGAGGGTCAGGCTTCGGGGCAGGGTTAGGGTTAGGGTTCGGGCTAGGGTTAGGGTTAGGGGACGGGGACGGTTTAGGGTCCAGGTGAGGGTACGACAACGCTTTAGGGGGACCGTACGTGTGAGGGCGCGGGTTAGTGTCAGCGTACGGGTTAGGATTAGGGGACGGGTGAGGGTCAGGCTTCGGGGAAGGGTTAGGGTTAGGGTTCGGGCTAGGGTTAGGGTTAGGGGACGGGGACGGTTTAGGGTCCAGGTGAGGGTACGACAACGCTTTAGGGGGAGCGTACGTGTGAGGGCGCGCGTTAGTGTCAGCGTACGGGTTAGGATTAGGGGACGGGTGAGGGTCAGGCTTCGGGGAAGGGTTAGGGTTAGGGTTCGGGCTAGGGTTAGGGTTAGGGGACGGGGACGGTTTAGGGTCCAGGTGAGGGTACGACAACGCTTTAGGGGGAGCGTACGTGTGAGGGCGCGGGTTAGTGTCAGCGTAAGGGTTAGGATTAGGGGACGGGTGAGGGTCAGGCTTCGGGGAAGGGTTAGGGTTAGGGTTCGGGCTAGGGTTAGGGTTAGGGGACGGGGACGGTTTAGGGTCCAGGTGAGGGTACGACAACGCTTTAGGGGGAGCGTACGTGTGAGGGCGCGGGTTAGTGTCAGCGAACGGGTTAGGATTAGGGGACGGGTGAGGGTCAGGCTTCGGGGAAGGGTTAGGGTTAGGGTTTGGGCTAGGGTTAGGGTTAGGGGACGGGGACGGTTTAGGGTCCAGGTGAGGGTACGACAACGCTTTAGGGGGAGCGTACGTGTGAGGGCGCGGGTTAGTGTCAGCGTACGGGTTAGGATTAGGGGACGGGTGAGGGTCAGGCTTCGGGGCAGGGTTAGGGTTAGGGTTCGGGCTAGGGTTAGGGTTAGGGGACGGGGACGGTTTAGGGTCCAGGTGAGGGTACGACAACGCTTTAGGGGGAGCGTACGTGTGAGGGCGCGGGTTAGTGTCAGCTTACGGGTTAGGATTAGGGGACGGGTGAGGGTCAGGCTTCGGGGCAGGGTTAGGGTTAGGGTTCGGGCTAGGGTTAGGGTTAGGGGACGGGGACGGTTTAGGGTCCAGGTGAGGGTACGACAACGCTTTAGGGGGAGCGTACGTGTGAGGGCGTGGGTTAGTGTCAGCGTACGGGTTAGGATTAGGGGACGGGTGAGGGTCAGGCTTCGGGGAAGGGTTAGGGTTAGGGTTCGGGCTAGGGTTAGGGTTAGGGGACGGGGACGGTTTAGGGTCCAGGTGAGGGTACGACAACGCTTTAGGGGGAGCGTACGTGTGAGGGCGCGGGTTAGTGTCAGCGTACGGGTTAGGATTAGGGGACGGGTGAGGGTCAGGCTTCGGGGCAGGGTTAGGGTTAGGGTTCGGGCTACGGTTAGGGTTAGGGGACGGGGACGGTTTAGGGTCCAGGTGAGGGTACGACAACGCTTTAGGGGGAGCGTACGTGTGAGGGCGCGGGTTAGTGTCAGCGTACGGGTTAGGATTAGGGGACGGGTGAGGGTCAGGCTTCGGGGAAGGGTTAGGGTTAGGGTTCGGTCTAGGGTTAGGGTTAGGGGACGGGGACGGTTTAGGGTCCAGGTGAGGGTACGACAACGCTTTAGGGGGAGCGTACGTGTGAGGGCGCGGGTTAGTGTCACCGTACGGGTATGGATTAGGGGACGGGTGAGGGTCAGGCTTCGGGGCAGGGTTAGAGTTAGGGTTCGGGCTAGGGTTAGGGTTAGGGGACGGGGACGGTTTAGGGTCCAGGTGAGGGTACGACAACGCTTTAGGGGGAGCGTACGTGTGAGGGCGCGGGTTAGCGTCAGCGTACGGGTTAGGATTAGGGGACGGGTGAGGGTCAGGCTTCGGGGCAGGGTTAGGGTTAGGGTTCGGGCTAGGGTTAGGGTTAGGGGACGGGGACGGTTTAGGGTCCAGGTGAGGGTACGACAACGCTTTAGGGGGAGCGTACGTGTGAGGGCGCGGGTTAGTGTCAGCGTACGGGTTAGGATTAGGGGACGGGTGAGGGTCAGGCTTCGGGGAAGGGTTAGGGTTAGGGTTCGGGCTAGGGTTAGGGTTAGGGGACGGGGACGGTTTAGGGTCCAGGTGAGGGTACGACAACGCTTTAGGGGGAGCGTACGTGTGAGGGCGCGGGTTAGTGTCAGCGTACGGGTTAGGATTAGGGGACGGGTGAGGGTCAGGCTTCGGGGAAGGGTTAGGGTTAGGGTTCTGGCTAGGGTTAGGGTTAGGGGACGGGGACGGTTTAGGGTCCAGGTGAGGGTACGACAACGCTTTAGGGGGAGCGTACGTGTGAGGGCGCGGGTTAGTGTCAGCGTACGGGTTAGGATTAGGGGACGGGTGAGGGTCAGGCTTCGGGGAAGGGTTAGGGTTAGGGTTCGGGTTAGGGTTAGGGTTAGGGGACGGGGACGGTTTAGGGTCCAGGTGAGGGTACGACAACGCTTTAGGGGGAGCGTACGTGTGAGGGCGCGGGTTAGCGTCAGCGTACGGGTTAGGATTAGGGGACGGGTGAGGGTCAGGCTTCGGGGAAGGGTTAGGGTTAGGGTTCGGGCTAGGGTTAGGGTTAGGGGACGGGGACGGTTTAGGGTCCAGGTGAGGGTACGACAACGCTTTAGGGGGAGCGTACGTGTGAGGGCGCGGGTTAGTGTCAGCGTACGGGTTAGGATTAGGGGACGGGTGAGGGTCAGGCTTCGGGGAAGGGTTAGGGTTAGGGTTCGGGCTAGGGTTAGGGTTAGGGGACGGGGACGGTTTAGGGTCCAGGTGAGGGTACGACAACGCTTTAGGGGGAGCGTACGTGTGAGGGCGCGGGTTAGCGTCAGCGTACGGGTTAGGATTAGGGGACGGGTGAGGGTCAGGCTTCGGGGAAGGGTTAGGGTTAGGGTTCGGGCTAGGGTTAGGGTTAGGGGACGGGGACGGTTTAGGGTCCAGGTGAGAGTACGACAACGCTTTAGGGGGAGCGTACGTGTGAGGGCGTGGGTTAGTGTCAGCGTACGGGTTAGGATTAGGGGACGGGTGAGGGTCAGGCTTCGGGGAAGGGTTAGGGTTAGGGTTCGGGCTAGGGTTAGGGTTAGGGGACGGGGACGGTTTAGGCTCCAGTTGAGGGTACGACAACGCTTTAGGGGGAGTGTACGTGTGAGGGCGCGGGTTAGTGTCAGCGTACGGGTTAGGATTAGGTGACGGGTGAGGGTCAGGCTTCGGGGAAGGGTTAGGGTTAGGGTTCGGGCTAGGGTTAGGGTTAGGGGACGGGGACGGTTTAGGGTCCAGGTGAGGGTACGACAACGCTTTAGGGGGAGCGTACGTGTGAGGGCGCGGGTTAGTGTCAGCGTACGGGTTAGGATTAGGGGACGGGTGAGGGTCAGGCTTCGGGGAAGGGTTAGGGTTAGGGTTTGGGCTAGGGTTAGGGTTAGGGGACGGGGACGGTTTAGGGTCCAGGTGAGTGAACGACAACGCTTTAGGGGGAGCGTACGTGTGAGGGCGCGGGTTAGTGTCAGCGTACGGGTTAGGATTAGGGGACGGGTGAGGGTCAGGCTTCGGGGCAGGGTTAGGGTTAGGGTTCGGGCTAGGGTTAGGGTTAGGGGACGGGGACGGTTTAGGGTCCAGGTGAGGGTACGACAATGCTTTAGGGGGAGCGTACGTGTGAGGGCGCGGGTTAGTGTCAGCGTACGGGTTAGGATTAGGGGACGGGTGAGGGTCAGGCTTCGGGGCAGGGTTAGGGTTAGGGTTCGGGCTAGGGTTAGGGTTAGGGGACGGGGACGGTTTAGGGTCCAGGTGAGGGTACGACAACGCTTTAGGGGGAGCGTACGTGTGAGGGCGCGGGTTAGTGTCAGCGTACGGGTTAGGATTAGGGGACGGGTGAGGGTCAGGCTTCGGGGAAGGGTTAGGGTTAGGGTTCGGGCTAGGGTTAGGGTTAGGGGACGGGGACGGTTTAGGGCCCAGGTGAGGGTACGACAACGCTTTAAGGGGAGGGTACGTGTGAGGGCGCGGGTTAGTGTCAGCGTACGGGTTAGGATTAGGGGACGGGTGAGGGTCAGGCTTCGGGGAAGGGTTAGGGTTAGGGTTCGGGCTGGGGTTAGGGTTAGGGCACGGGGACGGTTTAGGGTCCAGGTGAGGGTACGACAACGCTTTAGGGGGAGCGTACGTGTGAGGGCGCGGGTTAGTGTCAGCGTACGGGTTAGGATTAGGGGACGGGTGAGGGTCAGGCTTCGGGGAAGGGTTAGGGTTAGGGTTCGGGCTAGGGTTAGGTTTAGGGGACGGGGACGGTTTAGGGTCCAGGTGAGGGTACGACAACGCTTTAGGGGGAGCGTACGTGTGAGGGCGCGGGTTAGTGTCAGCGTACGGGTTAGGATTAGGGGACGGGTGAGGGTCAGGCTTCGGGGAAGGGTTAGGGTTAGGGTTCGGGCTAGGGTTAGGGTTAGGGGTCGGGGACGGTTTAGGGTCCAGGTGATGGTACGACAACGCTTTAGGGGGAGCGTACGTGTGAGGGCGCGGGTTAGTGTCAGCGTACGGGTTAGGATTAGGGGACGGGTGAGGGTCAGGCTTCGGGGCAGGGTTAGGGTTAGGGTTCGGGCTAGGGTTAGGGTTAGGGGACGGGGACGGTTTAGGGTCCAGGTGAGGGTACGACAACGCTTTAGGGGGAGCGTACGTGTGAGGGCGCGGGTTAGTGTCAGCGTACGGGTTAGGATTAGGGGACGGGTGAGGGTCAGGCTTCGGGGAAGGGTTAGGGTTAGGGTTCGGTCTAGGGTTAGGGTTAGGGGACGGGGACGGTTTAGGGTCCAGGTGAGGGTACGACAATGCTTTAGGGGGAGCGTACGTGTGAGGGCGCGGGTTAGTGTCAGCGTACGGGTTAGGATTAGGGGACGGGTGAGGGTCAGGCTTCGGGGAAGGGTTAGGGTTAGGGTTCGGGCTAGGGTTAGGGTTAGGGGACGGGGACGGTTTAGGGTCCAGGTGAGGGTACGACAACGCTTTAGGGGGAGCGTACGTGTGAGGGCGCGGGTTAGTGTCAGCGTACGGGTTAGGATTAGGGGACGGGTGAGAGTCAGGCTTCGGGGAAGGGTTAGGGCTAGGGTTCGGGCTAGGGTTAGGGTTAGGGGACGGGGACGGTTTAGGGTCCAGGTGAGGGTACGACAACGCTTTAGGGGGAGCGTACGTGTGAGGGCGCGGGTTAGTGTCAGCGTACGGGTTAGGATTAGGGGACGGGTGAGGGTCAGGCTTCGGGGCAGGGTTAGGGTTAGGGTTCGGGCTAGGGTTAGGTTTAGGGGACGGGGACGGTTTAGGGTCCAGGTGAGGGTACGACAACGCTTTAGGGGGAGCGTACGTGTGAGGGCGCGGGTTAGTGTCAGCGTACGGGTTAGGATTAGGGGACGGGTGAGGGTCAGGCTTCGGGGAAGGGTTAGGGTTAGGGTTCGGGCTAGGGTTAGGGTTAGGGGTCGGGGACGGTTTAGGGTCCAGGTGATGGTACGACAACGCTTTAGGGGGAGCGTACGTGTGAGGGCGCGGGTTAGTGTCAGCGTACGGGTTAGGATTAGGGGACGGGTGAGGGTCAGGCTTCGGGTCAGGGTTAGGGTTAGGGTTCGTGCTAGGGTTAGGGTTAGGGGACGGGGACGGTTTAGGGTCCAGGTGAGGGTACGACAATGCTTTAGGGGGAGCGTACGTGTGAGGGCGCGGGTTAGTGTCAGCGTACGGGTTAGGATTAGGGGACGGGTGAGGGTCAGGCTTCGGGGAAGGGTTAGGGTTAGGGTTCGGGCTAGGGTTAGGGTTAGGGGACGGGGACGGTTTAGGGTCCAGGTGAGGGTACGACAATGCTTTAGGGGGAGCGTACGTGTGAGGGCGCGGGTTAGTGTCAGCGTACGGGTTAGGATTAGGGGACGGGTGAGGGTCAGGCTTCGGGGAAGGGTTAGGGTTAGGGTTCGGGCTAGGGTTAGGGTTAGGGGACGGGGACGGTTTAGGGTCCAGGTGAGGGTACGACAACGCTTTAGGGGGAGCGTACGTGTGAGGGCGCGGGTTAGTGTCAGCGTACGGGTTAGGATTAGGGGACGGGTGAGAGTCAGGCTTCGGGGAAGGGTTAGGGTTAGGGTTCGGGCTAGGGTTAGGGTTAGGGGACGGGGACGGTTTAGGGTCCAGGTGAGGGTACGACAACGCTTTAGGGGGAGCGTACGTGTGAGGGCGCGGGTTAGTGTCAGCGTACGGGTTAGGATTAGGGGACGGGTGAGGGTCAGGCTTCGGGGCAGGGTTAGGGTTAGGGTTCGGGCTAGGGTTAGGGTTAGGGGACGGGGACGGTTTAGGGTCCAGGTGAGGGTACGACAACGCTTTAGGGGGAGCGTACGTGTGAGGGCGCGGGTTAGTGTCAGCGTACGGGTTAGGATTAGGGGACGGGTGAGGGTCAGGCTTCGGGGAAGGGTTAGGGTTAGGGTTCGGGCTAGGGTTAGGGTTAGGGGACGGGGACGGTTTAGGGTCCAGGTGAGGGTACGACAACGCTTTAGGGGGAGCGTACGTGTGAGGGCGCGGGTTAGTGTCAGCGTACGGGTTAGGATTAGGGGACGGGTGAGGGTCAGGCTTCGGGGAAGTGTTAGGGTTAGGGTTCGGGCTAGGGTTAGGGTTAGGGGACGGGGACGGTTTAGGGTCCAGGTGAGGGTACGACAACGCTTTAGGGGGAGCGTACGTGTGAGGGCGCGGGTTAGTGTCAGCGTACGGGTTAGGATTAGGGGACGGGTGAGGGTCAGGCTTCGGGGCAGGGTTAGGGTTAGGGTTCGGGCTAGGGTTAGGGTTAGGGGACGGGGACGGTTTAGGGTCCAGGTGAGGGTACGACAACGCTTTAGGGGGACCGTACGTGTGAGGGCGCGGGTTAGTGTCAGCGTACGGGTTAGGATTAGGGGACGGGTGAGGGTCAGGCTTCGGGGAAGGGTTAGGGTTAGGGTTCGGGCTAGGGTTAGGGTTAGGGGACGGGGACGGTTTAGGGTCCAGGTGAGGGTACGACAACGCTTTAGGGGGAGCGTACGTGTGAGGGCGCGGGTTAGTGTCAGCGTACGGGTTAGGATTAGGGGACGGGTGAGGGTCAGGCTTCGGGGCAGGGTTAGGGTTAGGGTTCGGGCTAGGGTTAGGGTTAGGGGACGGGGACGGTTTAGGGTCCAGGTGAGGGTACGACAACGCTTTAGGGGGACCGTACGTGTGAGGGCGCGGGTTAGTGTCAGCGTACGGGTTAGGATTAGGGGACGGGTGAGGGTCAGGCTTCGGGGAAGGGTTAGGGTTAGGGTTCGGGCTAGGGTTAGGGTTAGGGGACGGGGACGGTTTAGGGTCCAGGTGAGGGTACGACAACGCTTTAGGGGGAGCGTACGTGTGAGGGCGCGCGTTAGTGTCAGCGTACGGGTTAGGATTAGGGGACGGGTGAGGGTCAGGCTTCGGGGAAGGGTTAGGGTTAGGGTTCGGGCTAGGGTTAGGGTTAGGGGACGGGGACGGTTTAGGGTCCAGGTGAGGGTACGACAACGCTTTAGGGGGAGCGTACGTGTGAGGGCGCGGGTTAGTGTCAGCGTAAGGGTTAGGATTAGGGGACGGGTGAGGGTCAGGCTTCGGGGAAGGGTTAGGTTTAGGGTTCGGGCTAGGGTTACGGTTAGGGGACGGGGACGGTTTAGGGTCCAGGTGAGGGTACGACAACGCTTTAGGGGGAGCGTACGTGTGAGGGCGCGGTTTAGTGTCAGCGTACGGGTTAGGATTAGGGGACGGGTGAGGGTCAGGCTTCGGGGAAGGGTTAGGGTTAGGGTTCGGGCTAGGGTTAGGGTTAGGGGACGGGGACGGTTTAGGGTCCAGGTGAGGGTACGACAACGCTTTAGGGGGAGCGTACGTGTGAGGGCGCGGGTTAGTGTCAGCGTACGGGTTAGGATTAGGGGACGGGTGAGGGTCAGGCTTCGGGGCAGGGTTAGGGTTAGGGTTCGGGCTAGGGTTAGGGTTAGGGGACGGGGACGGTTTAGGGTCCAGGTGAGGGTACGACAACGCTTTAGGGGGAGCGTACGTGTGAGGGCGCGGGTTAGTGTCAGCGTACGGGTTAGGATTAGGGGACGGGTGAGGGTCAGGCTTCGGGGCAGGGTTAGGGTTAGGGTTCGGGCTAGGGTTAGGGTTAGGGGACGGGGACGGTTTAGGGTCCAGGTGAGGGTACGACAACGCTTTAGGGGGAGCGTACGTGTGAGGGCGCGGGTTAGTGTCAGCGTACGGGTTAGGATTAGGGGACGGGTGAGGGTCAGGCTTCGGGGCAGGGTTAGGGTTAGGGTTCGGGCTAGGGTTAGGGTTAGGGGACGGGGACGGTTTAGGGTCCAGGTGAGGGTACGACAACGCTTTAGGGGGAGCGTACGTGTGAGGGCGCGGGTTAGTGTCAGCGTACGGGTTAGGATTAGGGGACGGGTGAGGGTCAGGCTTCGGGGAAGGGTTAGGGTTAGGGTTCGGGCTAGGGTTAGGGTTAGGGGACGGGGACGGTTTAGGGTCCAGGTGAGGGTACGACAACGCTTTAGGGGGAGCGTACGTGTGAGGGCGCGGGTTAGTGTCAGCGTACGGGTTAGGATTAGGGGACGGGTGAGGGTCAGGCTTCGGGGAAGTGTTAGGGTTAGGGTTCGGGCTAGGGTTAGGGTTAGGGGACGGGGACGGTTTAGGGTCCAGGTGAGGGTACGACAACGCTTTAGGGGGAGCGTACGTGTGAGGGCGCGGGTTAGTGTCAGCGTACGGGTTAGGATTAGGGGACGGGTGAGGGTCAGGCTTCGGGGCAGGGTTAGGGTTAGGGTTCGGGCTAGGGTTAGGGTTAGGGGACGGGGACGGTTTAGGGTCCAGGTGAGGGTACGACAACGCTTTAGGGGGACCGTACGTGTGAGGGCGCGGGTTAGTGTCAGCGTACGGGTTAGGATTAGGGGACGGGTGAGGGTCAGGCTTCGGGGAAGGGTTAGGGTTAGGGTTCGGGCTACGGTTAGGGTTAGGGGACGGGGACGGTTTAGGGTCCAGGTGAGGGTACGACAACGCTTTAGGGGGAGCGTACGTGTGAGGGCGCGCGTTAGTGTCAGCGTACGGGTTAGGATTAGGGGACGGGTGAGGGTCAGGCTTCGGGGAAGGGTTAGGGTTAGGGTTCGGGCTAGGGTTAGGGTTAGGGGACGGGGACGGTTTAGGGTCCAGGTGAGGGTACGACAACGCTTTAGGGGGAGCGTACGTGTGAGGGCGCGGGTTAGTGTCAGCGTACGGGTTAGGATTAGGGGACGGGTGAGGGTCAGGCTTCGGGGCAGGGTTAGGGTTAGGGTTCGGGCTAGGGTTAGGGTTAGGGGACGGGGACGGTTTAGGGTCCAGGTGAGGGTACGACAACGCTTTAGGGGGAGCGTACGTGTGAGGGCGCGCGTTAGTGTCAGCGTACGGGTTAGGATTAGGGGACGGGTGAGGGTCAGGCTTCGGGGAAGGGTTAGGGTTAGGGTTCGGGCTAGGGTTAGGGTTAGGGGACGGGGACGGTTTAGGGTCCAGGTGAGGGTACGACAACGCTTTAGGGGGAGCGTACGTGTGAGGGCGCGGGTTAGTGTCAGCGTAAGGGTTAGGATTAGGGGACGGGTGAGGGTCAGGCTTCGGGGAAGGGTTAGGGTTAGGGTTCGGGCTAGGGTTAGGGTTAGGGGACGGGGACGGTTTAGGGTCCAGGTGAGGGTACGACAACGCTTTAGGGGGAGCGTACGTGTGAGGGCGCGGGTTAGTGTCAGCGAACGGGTTAGGATTAGGGGACGGGTGAGGGTCAGGCTTCGGGGAAGGGTTAGGGTTAGGGTTTGGGCTAGGGTTAGGGTTAGGGGACGGGGACGGTTTAGGGTCCAGGTGAGGGTACGACAACGCTTTAGGGGGAGCGTACGTGTGAGGGCGCGGGTTAGTGTCAGCGTACGGGTTAGGATTAGGGGACGGGTGAGGGTCAGGCTTCGGGGCAGGGTTAGGGTTAGGGTTCGGGCTAGGGTTAGGGTTAGGGGACGGGGACGGTTTAGGGTCCAGGTGAGGGTACGACAACGCTTTAGGGGGAGCGTACATGTGAGGGCGCGGGTTAGTGTCAGCGTACGGGTTAGGATTAGGGGACGGGTGAGGGTCAGGCTTCGGGGCAGGGTTAGGGTTAGGGTTCGGGCTAGGGTTAGGGTTAGGGGACGGGGACGGTTTAGGGTCCAGGTGAGGGTACGACAACGCTTTAGGGGGAGCGTACGTGTGAGGGCGCGGGTTAGTGTCAGCGTACGGGTTAGGATTAGGGGACGGGTGAGGGTCAGGCTTCGGGGAAGGGTTAGGGTTAGGGTTCGGGCTAGGTTTAGGGTTAGGGGACGGGGACGGTTTAGGGTCCAGGTGAGGGTACGACAACGCTTTAGGGGGAGCGTACGTGTGAGGGCGCGGGTTAGTGTCAGCGTACGGGTTAGGATTAGGGGACGGGTGAGGGTCAGGCTTCGGGGCAGGGTTAGGGTTAGGGTTCGTGCTACGGTTAGGGTTAGGGGACGGGGACGGTTTAGGGTCCAGGTGAGGGTACGACAACGCTTTAGGGGGAGCGTACGTGTGAGGGCGCGGGTTAGTTTCAGCGTACGGGTTAGGATTAGGGGACGGGTGAGGGTCAGGCTTCGGGGCAGGGTTAGGGTTAGGGTTCGGGCTAGGGTTAGGGTTAGGGGACGGGGACGGTTTAGGGTCCAGGTGAGGGTACGACAACGCTTTAGGGTGAGCGTACGTGTGAGGGCGCGGGTTAGTGTCAGCGTACGGGTTAGGATTAGGGGACGGGTGAGGGTCAGGCTTCGGGGAAGGGTTAGGGTTAGGGTTCGGGCTAGGGTTAGGGTTAGGGGACGGGGACGGTTTAGGGTCCAGGTGAGGGTACGACAACGCTTTAGGGGGAGCGTACGTGTGAGGGCGCGGGTTAGTGTCAGCGTACGGGTTAGGATTAGGGGACGGGTGAGGGTCAGGCTTCGGGGCAGGGTTAGGGTTAGGGTTCGGGCTAGGGTTAGGGTTAGGGGACGGGGACGGTTTAGGGTCCAGGTGAGGGTACGACAACGCTTTAGGGGGAGCGTACGTGTGAGGGCGCGGGTTAGTGTCAGCGTACGGGTTAGGATTAGGGGACGGGTGAGGGTCAGGCTTCGGGGAAGGGTTAGGGTTAGGGTTCGGGCTAGGGTTAGGGTTAGGGGACGGGGACGGTTTAGGGTCCAGGTGAGGGTACGACAACGCTTTAGGGGGAGCGTACGTGTGAGGGCGCGGGTTAGTGTCAGCGTACGGGTTAGGATTAGGGGACGGGTGAGGGTCAGGCTTCGGGGAAGTTTTAGGGTTAGGGTTCGGGCTAGGGTTAGGGTTAGGGGACGGGGACGGTTTAGGGTCCAGGTGAGGGTACGACAACGCTTTAGGGGGAGCGTACGTGTGAGGGCGCGGGTTAGTGTCAGCGTAAGGGTTAGGATTAGGGGACGGGTGAGGGTCAGGCTTCGGGGAAGGGTTAGGGTTAGGGTTCGGGCTAGGTTTAGGGTTAGGGGACGGGGACGGTTTAGGGTCCAGGTGAGGGTACGACAACGCTTTAGGGGGAGCGTACGTGTGAGGGCGCGGGTTAGTGTCAGCGAACGGGTTAGGATTAGGGGACGGGTGAGGGTCAGGCTTCGGGGAAGGGTTAGGGTTAGGGTTTGGGCTAGGGTTAGGGTTAGGGGACGGGGACGGTTTAGGGTCCAGGTGAGGGTACGACAACGCTTTAGGGGGAGCGTACGTGTGAGGGCGCGGGTTAGTGTCAGCGTATGGGTTAGGATTAGGGGACGGGTGAGGGTCAGGCTTCGGGGCAGGGTTAGGGTTAGGGTTCGGGCTAGGGTTAGGGTTAGGGGACGGGGACGGTTTAGGGTCCAGGTGAGGGTACGACAACGCTTTAGGGGGAGCGTACGTGTGAGGGCGCGGGTTAGTGTCAGCGTACGGGTTAGGATTAGGGGACGGGTGAGGGTCAGGCTTCGGGGCAGGGTTAGGGTTAGGGTTCGGGCTAGGGTTAGGGTTAGGGGACGGGGACGGTTTAGGGTCCAGGTGAGGGTACGACAACGCTTTAGGGGGAGCGTACGTGTGAGGGCGCGGGTTAGTGTCAGCGTACGGGTTAGGATTAGGGGACGGGTGAGGGTCAGGCTTCGGGGAAGGGTTAGGGTTAGGGTTCGGGCTAGGTTTAGGGTTAGGGGACGGGGACGGTTTAGGGTCCAGGTGAGGGTACGACAACGCTTTAGGGGGAGCGTACGTGTGAGGGCGCGGGTTAGTGTCAGCGTACGGGTTAGGATTAGGGGACGGGTGAGGGTCAGGCTTCGGGGCAGGGTTAGGGTTAGGGTTCGTGCTACGGTTAGGGTTAGGGGACGGGGACGGTTTAGGGTCCAGGTGAGGGTACGACAACGCTTTAGGGGGAGCGTACGTGTGAGGGCGCGGGTTAGTTTCAGCGTACGGGTTAGGATTAGGGGACGGGTGAGGGTCAGGCTTCGGGGCAGGGTTAGGGTTAGGGTTCGGGCTAGGGTTAGGGTTAGGGGACGGGGACGGTTTAGGGTCCAGGTGAGGGTACGACAACGCTTTAGGGTGAGCGTACGTGTGAGGGCGCGGGTTAGTGTCAGCGTACGGGTTAGGATTAGGGGACGGGTGAGGGTCAGGCTTCGGGGAAGGGTTAGGGTTAGGGTTCGGGCTAGGGTTAGGGTTAGGGGACGGGGACGGTTTAGGGTCCAGGTGAGGGTACGACAACGCTTTAGGGGGAGCGTACGTGTGAGGGCGCGGGTTAGTGTCAGCGTACGGGTTAGGATTAGGGGACGGGTGAGGGTCAGGCTTCGGGGAAGGGTTAGGGTTAGGGTTCGGGCTAGGGTTAGGGTTAGGGGACGGGGCCGGTTTAGGGTCCAGGTGAGGGTACGACAACGCTTTTGGGGGAGCGTACGTGTGAGGGCGCGGGTTAGTGTCAGCGTACGGGTTAGGATTAGGGGACGGGTGAGGGTCAGGCTTCGGGGAAGGGTTAGGGTTAGGGTTCGGAATAGGGTTAGGGTTAGGGGACGGGGACGGTTTAGGGTCCAGGTGAGGGTACGACAACGCTTTAGGGGGAGCGTACGTGTGAGGGCGCGGGTTAGTGTCAGCGTACGGGTTAGGATTAGGGGACGGGTGAGGGTCAGGCTTCGGGGAAGGGTTAGGGTTAGGGTTCGGGCTAGGGTTAGGGTTAGGGGACGGGGACGGTTTAGGGTCCAGGTGAGGGTACGACAACGCTTTAGGGGGAGCGTACGTGTGAGGGCGCGGGTTAGTGTCAGCGTACGGGTTAGGATTAGGGGACGGGTGAGGGTCAGGCTTCGGGGAAGGGTTAGGGTTAGGGTTCGGGCTAGGGTTAGGGTTAGGGGACGGGGACGGTTTAGGGTCCAGGTGAGGGTACGACAACGCTTTAGGGGGAGCGTACGTGTGAGGGCGCGGGTTAGTGTCAGCGTACGGGTTAGGATTAGGGGACGGGTGAGGGTCAGGCTTTGGGGAAGTGTTAGGGTTAGGGTTCGGGCTAGGGTTAGGGTTAGGGGACGGGGACGGTTTAGGGTCCAGGTGAGGGTACGACAACGCTTTAGGGGGAGCGTACGTGTGAGGGCGCGGGTTAGTGTCAGCGTACGGGTTAGGATTAGGGGACGGGTGAGGGTCAGGCTTCGGGGCAGGGTTAGGGTTAGGGTTCGGGCTAGGGTTAGGGTTAGGGGACGGGGACGGTTTAGGGTCCAGGTGAGGGTACGACAACGCTTTAGGGGGACCGTACGTGTGAGGGCGCGGGTTAGTGTCAGCGTACGGGTTAGGATTAGGGGACGGGTGAGGGTCAGGCTTCGGGGAAGGGTTAGGGTTAGGGTTCGGGCTAGGGTTAGGGTTAGGGGACGGGGACGGTTTAGGGTCCAGGTGAGGGTACGACAACGCTTTAGGGGGAGCGTACGTGTGAGGGCGCGGGTTAGTGTCAGCGTAAGGGTTAGGATTAGGGGACGGGTGAGGGTCAGGCTTCGGGGAAGGGTTAGGTTTAGGGTTCGGGCTAGGGTTACGGTTAGGGGACGGGGACGGTTTAGGGTCCAGGTGAGGGTACGACAACGCTTTAGGGGGAGCGTACGTGTGAGGGCGCGGTTTAGTGTCAGCGTACGGGTTAGGATTAGGGGACGGGTGAGGGTCAGGCTTCGGGGAAGGGTTAGGGTTAGGGTTCGGGCTAGGGTTAGGGTTAGGGGACGGGGACGGTTTAGGGTCCAGGTCAGGGTACGACAACGCTTTAGGGGGAGCGTACGTGTGAGGGCGCGGGTTAGTGTCAGCGTAAGGGTTAGGATTAGGGGACGGGTGAGGGTCAGGCTTCGGGGAAGGGTTAGGGTTAGGGTTCGGGCTAGGGTTAGGGTTAGGGGACGGGGACGGTTTAGGGTCCAGGTGAGGGTACGACAACGCTTTAGGGGGAGCGTACGTGTGAGGGCGCGGGTTAGTGTCAGCGTACGGGTTAGGATTAGGGGACGGGTGAGGGTCAGGCTTCGGGGCAGGGTTAGGGTTAGGGTTCCGGCTAGGGTTAGGGTTAGGGGACGGGGACGGTTTAGGGTCCAGGTGAGGGTACGACAACGCTTTAGGGGGAGCGTACGTGTGAGGGCGCGGGTTAGTGTCAGCGTACGGGTTAGGATTAGGGGACGGGTGAGGGTCAGGCTTCGGGGAAGGGTTAGGGTTAGGTTTCGGGCTAGGGTTAGGGTTAGGGGACGGGGACGGTTTAGGGTCCAGGTGAGGGTACGACAACGCTTTAGGGGGAGCGTACGTGTGAGGGCGCGGGTTAGTGTCAGCGTACGGGTTAGGATTAGGGGACGGGTGAGGGTCAGGCTTCGGGGAAGTGTTAGGGTTAGGGTTCGGGCTAGGGTTAGGGTTAGGGGACGGGGACGGTTTAGGGTCCAGGTGAGGGTACGACAACGCTTTAGGGGGAGCGTACGTGTGAGGGCGCGGGTTAGTGTCAGCGTACGGGTTAGGATTAGGGGACGGGTGAGGGTCAGGCTTCGGGGCAGGGTTAGGGTTAGGGTTCGGGCTAGGGTTAGGGTTAGGGGACGGGGACGGTTTAGGGTCCAGGTGAGGGTACGACAACGCTTTAGGGGGACCGTACGTGTGAGGGCGCGGGTTAGTGTCAGCGGACGGGTTAGGATTAGGGGACGGGTGAGGGTCAGGCTTCGGGGAAGGGTTAGGGTTAGGGTTCGGGCTAGGGTTAGGGTTAGGGGACGGGGACGGTTTAGGGTCCAGGTGAGGGTACGACAACGCTTTAGGGGGAGCGTACGTGTGAGGGCGCGCGTTAGTGTCAGCGTACGGGTTAGGATTATGGGACGGGTGAGGGTCAGGCTTCGGGGAAGGGTTAGGGTTAGGGTTCGGGCTAGGGTTAGGGTTAGGGGACGGGGACGGTTTAGGGTCCAGGTGAGGGTACGACAACGCTTTAGGGGGAGCGTACGTGTGAGGGCGCGGGTTAGTGTCAGCGTACGGGTTAGGATTAGGGGACGGGTGAGGGTCAGGCTTCGGGGAAGGGTTAGGGTTAGGGTTCGGGCTAGGGTTAGGGTTAGGGGACGGGGACGGTTTAGGGTCCAGGTGAGGGTACGACAACGCTTTAGGGGGAGCGTACGTGTGAGGGCGCGGGTTAGTTTCAGCGTACGGGTTAGGATTAGGGGACGGGTGAGGGTCAGGCTTCGGGGCAGGGTTAGGGTTAGGGTTCGGGCTAGGGTTAGGGTTAGGGGACGGGGACGGTT
The DNA here is from genome assembly GCF_964374135.1 of Grampus griseus. Lineage (NCBI taxonomy): Eukaryota > Metazoa > Chordata > Mammalia > Artiodactyla > Delphinidae > Grampus > Grampus griseus. Next base: position 131,452 of record NW_028132847.1, read on the forward strand.
TAGGGTCCAGGTGAGGGTACGACAACGCTTTAGGGGGACCGTACGTGTGAGGGCGCGGGTTAGTGTCAGCGTACGGGTTAGGATTAGGGGACGGGTGAGGGTCAGGCTTCGGGGAAGGGTTAGGGTTAGGGTTCGGGCTAGGGTTAGGGTTAGGGGACGGGGACGGTTTAGGGTCCAGGTGAGGGTACGACAACGCTTTAGGGGGAGCGTACGTGTGAGGGCGCGCGTTAGTGTCAGCGTACGGGTTAGGATTAGGGGACGGGTGAGGGTCAGGCTTCGGGGAAGGGTTAGGGTTAGGGTTCGGGCTAGGGTTAGGGTTAGGGGACGGGGACGGTTTAGGGTCCAGGTGAGGGTACGACAACGCTTTAGGGGGAGCGTACGTGTGAGGGCGCGGGTTAGTGTCAGCGTAAGGGTTAGGATTAGGGGACGGGTGAGGGTCAGGCTTCGGGGAAGGGTTAGGTTTAGGGTTCGGGCTAGGGTTAGGGTTAGGGGACGGGGACGGTTTAGGGTCCAGGTGAGGGTACGACAACGCTTTAGGGGGAGCGTACGTGTGAGGGCGCGGGTTAGTGTCAGCTTAAGGGTTAGGATTAGGGGACGGGTGAGGGTCAGGCTTCGGGGAAGGGTTAGGGTTAGGGTTCGGGCTAGGGATAGGGTTAGGGGACGGGGACGGTTTAGGGTCCAGGTGAGGGTACGACAACGCTTTAGGGGGAGCGTACGTGTGAGGGCGCGGGTTAGTGTCAGCGTACGGGTTAGGATTAGGGGACGGGTGAGGGTCAGGCTTCGGGGAAGGGTTAGGGTTAGGGTTCGGGCTAGGGTTAGGGTTAGGGGACGGGGACGGTTTAGGGTCCAGGTGAGGGTACGACAACGCTTTAGGGGGAGCGTACGTGTGAGGGCGCGGGTTAGTGTCAGCGTAAGGGTTAGGATTAGGGGACGGGTGAGGGTCAGGCTTCGGGGAAGGGTTAGGGTTAGGGTTCGGGCTAGGGTTAGGGTTAGGGGACGGGGACGGTTTAGGGTCCAGGTGAGGGTACGACAACGCTTTAGGGGGAGCGTACGTGTGAGGGCGCGGGTTAGTGTCAGCGTACGGGTTAGGATTAGGGGACGGGTGAGGGTCAGGCTTCGGGGCAGGGTTAGGGTTAGGGTTCGGGCTAGGGTTAGGGTTAGGGGACGGGGACGGTTTAGGGTCCAGGTGAGGGTACGACAACGCTTTAGGTGGAGCGTACGTGTGAGGGCGCGGGTTAGTGTCAGCGTACGGGTTAGGATTAGGGGACGGGTGAGGGTCAGGCTTCGGGGAAGGGTTAGGGTTAGGGTTCGGGCTAGGGTTAGGGTTAGGGGACGGGGACGGTTTAGGGTCCAGGTGAGGGTACGACAACGCTTTAGGGGGAGCGTACTTGTGAGGGCGCGGGTTAGTGTCAGCGTACGGGTTAGGATTAGGGGACGGGTGAGGGTCAGGCTTCGGGGCAGGGTTAGGGTTAGGGTTCGGGCTAGGGTTAGGGTTAGGGGACGGGGACGGTTTAGGGTCCAGGTGAGGGTACGACAACGCTTTAGGGGGAGCGTACGTGTGAGGGCGCGGGTTAGTGTCAGCGTACGGGTTAGGATTAGGGGACGGGTGAGGGTCAGGCTTCGGGGAAGGGTTAGGGTTAGGGTTCGGGCTAGGGTTAGGGTTAGGGGACGGGGACGGTTTAGGGTCCAGGTGAGGGTACGACAACGCTTTAGGGGGAGCGTACGTGTGAGGGCGCGGGTTAGTGTCAGCGTACGGGTTAGGATTAGGGGACGGGTGAGGGTCAGGCTTCGGGGAAGGGTTAGGGTTAGGGTTCGGGCTAGGGTTAGGGTTAGGGGACGGGGACGGTTTAGGGTCCAGGTGAGTGTACGACAACGCTTTAGGGGGAGCGTACGTGTGAGGGCGCGGGTTAGTGTCAGCGTACGGGTTAGGATTAGGGGACGGGTGAGGGTCAGGCTTCGGGGCAGGGTTAGGGTTAGGGTTCGGGCTAGGGTTAGGGTTAGGGGACGGGGACGGTTTAGGGTCCAGGTGAGGGTACGACAACGCTTTAGGGGGAGCGTACGTGTGAGGGCGCGGGTTAGTGTCAGCGTACGGGTTAGGATTAGGGGACGGGTGAGGGTCAGGCTTCGGGGCAGGGTTAGGGTTAGGGTTCGGGCTAGGGTTAGGGTTAGGGGACGGGGACGGTTTAGGGTCCAGGTGAGGGTACGACAACGCTTTAGGGGGAGCGTACGTGTGAGGGCGCGGGTTAGTGTCAGCGTACGGGTTAGGATTAGGGGACGGGTGAGGGTCAGGCTTCGGGGCAGGGTTAGGGTTAGGGTTCGGGCTAGGGTTAGGGTTAGGGGAAGGGGACGGTTTAGGGTCCAGGTGAGGGTACGACAACGCTTTAAGGGGAGCGTACGTGTGAGGGCGCGGGTTAGTGTCAGCGTACGGGTTAGGATTAGGGGACGGGTGAGGGTCAGGCTTCGGGGAAGGGTTAGGGTTAGGGTTCGGGCTGGGGTTAGGGTTAGGGGACGGGGACGGTTTAGGGTCCAGGTGAGGGTACGACAACGCTTTAGGGGGAGCGTACGTGTGAGGGCGCGGGTTAGTGTCAGCGTACGGGTTAGGATTAGGGGACGGGTGAGGGTCAGGCTTCGGGGAAGGGTTAGGTTTAGGGTTCGGGCTAGGGTTAGGGTTAGGGGACGGGGACGGTTTAGGGTCCAGGTGAGGGTACGACAACGCTTTAGGGGGAGCGTACGTGTGAGGGCGCGGGTTAGTGTCAGCGTACGGGTTAGGATTAGGGGACGGGTGAGGGTCAGGCTTCGGGGAAGGGTTAGGGTTAGGGTTCGGGCTAGGGTTAGGTTTAGGGGACGGGGACGGTTTAGGGTCCAGGTGAGGGTACGACAACGCTTTAGGGGGAGCGTACGTGTGAGGGCGCGGGTTAGTGTCAGCGTACGGGTTAGGATTAGGGGACGGGTGAGGGTCAGGCTTCGGGGAAGGGTTAGGGTTAGGGTTCGGGCTAGGGTTAGGGTTAGGGGTCGGGGACGGTTTAGGGTCCAGGTGATGGTACGACAACGCTTTAGGGGGAGCGTACGTGTGAGGGCGTGGGTTAGTGTCAGCGTACGGGTTAGGATTAGGGGACGGGTGAGGGTCAGGCTTCGGGGCAGGGTTAGGGTTAGGGTTCGTGCTAGGGTTAGGGTTAGGGGACGGGGACGGTTTAGGGTCCAGGTGAGGGTACGACAACGCTTTAGGGGGAGCGTACGTGTGAGGGCGCGCGTTAGTGTCAGCGTACGGGTTAGGATTAGGGGACGGGTGAGGGTCAGGCTTCGGGGAAGGGTTAGGGTTAGGGTTCGGGCTAGGGTTAGGGTTAGGGGACGGGGACGGTTTAGGGTCCAGGTGAGGGTACGACAATGCTTTAGGGG